>NW_019173782.1:0-106403 GCF_001646965.1 Fonsecaea nubica | reverse complement strand
GGGGGGGAAGAAGAAGAAGAAGATTGATTGCTGAGAGAAGAATTCCACACCCGTCACGCTAACCTGTTTGTATGAAGTTCCGCATGTAATTTTTCTCCGTCTTGACAGAATTTAAAAATTGCATCACGAGTTTTTTGTCCCATTGTTACCTACTTCCTGGCTGAGAACCAAGTTTCTGAGTTTCATCTGGATTTTAAGTCGCGTTGGTCATAGGAGCTGTGGATCGAGTTAAGTGTTCTTGAGGCGGAGGGTGGTAGCAAGGGGTCCATTGGATATACTCTGGGGTGTACCAGTCTTTGGTCTTTGTTTGGACCTGGGGTTGATATTTTCGTCTGTTTGATACAACTACGGTGATGAAGGTGTGCGTGCGTGGAGAATGCTAATGTGATATCTACGGCGCGTTGAGACCTTGTGAGGATTTGAGGGGGTGTGTATATATATGTGTGATTCGTCTTATCCAAGTCTACGGGGTCACAGGGTTTTCAAGCTCCCCGTAGAGAGGCCCGTCATTGACGAGATATATGACAACACCCTCGACGCCGTGGTGGCACGGCTGTCTTTGTCTGATCTATCTATCGCCATGACCCCTCCCCGCCACATCACTTGCTGCTATAACTTGCTATACTTGCCATCTCAGGCACTCAAAGACAATTTTCCCTCCAGACTGTGTATGTATTGCCATGTATCGCCCACGCAAAACGCTTACAGGGTATACCGGAAATCGGGATGCAAGTGGCCGAGGCGCGTGGGATCCTGCTGGGTCAGGCGCCAGTCGCGGGCGCCCTGTTCTCTCTGCCTGTTCTCCCAGCGACAGTACAGCATCGTCGAGGTGGTCATGATGCAGAACAGGATGGCGGCGCCGATGTTGATGCTGTGGCCCATGGTGTATTCGGGACTTTTTGTGACGTTGTCAGCTTTAGATCCTCATCACACGAGAGATATTTGAGAGGAAAGAAAAAAACGTACGCGTCCTTGGCAAGATACGAATATGTCGCGATAAAGGCCGCGCAGTTGCCGACGCCGAGTTGCAACCCGCTCGACGTGGCGCGAACGTAGTGCGGCGCGGCATTGTTGCTCAGCCATGCGAGGCACTGCGGAAAACAGCAATCAGTCTAACGAAGATACAGGCATCTCTCTGAGAGATTGGGGGGTCCTCTCACCAAAGGCGACGCAGGGTACAGCCCGATCGCAATGACAAAGGTCGCTCCGTATTTGACGCCAGGGAGATCCGACCCGAGAAGCATCGAGTAGCCCGTGGCGACGAGGATGCCGCCCGCGACCATGAACGGCGCTCTCATCCCGGCTTTGTCCGAGAGGCGGGTGACGAGCAGGACGCTGAAGAAGCCCAGCACGTTTGGTGGAGCGGTCAGCAGCTGCGCGATCGTCGAGGTGTATCCGAGAGAGTGGACGATGGTAGGGAGGAACAGGGCGTAAGCCTTTTTCAACCATTGTCAGTCCCGGCGTGTCCCATAACTTTACCAAAAATGACTGAGGCAGGGAGAAACGCACGTAAAGAGGCACAATGATCATCATGTAGGCAACAGAAGTGAGCCACGGCAGCGGGCAGAAGAGTGCTATGCGCACCCAATGCCATGAAAACTTCTCTTCCTCGACTGTGGCCATTCCGTTCGCCGCCCGCGCATCACCATAGACTCGCCTGTGCGCGACGACCCGCTCCTCTGGCGTCAGGAATTTGGCGTGCGTGATACTGTCTGGCAGAAACATCGCCGCTGTGATTCCAACAAGGACCGTCGCGGACTATTCATGGGATTGAAGGTTAGCTGGAGAGTTGTTGTTGTTGAGAGCATCCCCTTTCGCACTTACACCTTCGACAAAGAAGATCCAGGGCCACTCTGGAAGATGGGTCAGTGCATGGTACTGGTTCACTAGGGGGTATCGCGTCTCACTCTGGTAAGATCCGACCTCAATCTTCGCAAGGCCGGAAGCGAGTAGGCCACCAAATGCACTGCTCAATGGAGCGGCACAGTAGAAGAGTCCAATCCGGTAAGCCATCTCACTACGGCGATAGAACATGGCAAGGTAGATGAGGATGCCCGGAACGAGACCCCCTTCAAAGAAGCCCAGGAGAAGGCGACCTGCGATGAGACCGCCCAAGCTCTTCGTGAAACCGGTAAAGGTGCTTTGAGAAGTTGTATCAGCCAAACTGTGTAAACAAGACCCCCTCCCAAAACTCACCAGACAAGACCCCAGCCGGTGATGAGGGCTGGCAGATAGAAGCCCGCGCGACAGTACTTGACGATCCAGTTTGACGGTATGTCGACCAAGATGTAGGGGATGTAGAAGAGCATGAGGGCCAGATTGTACTGGGTGCCCACGAGTTTGAGATCCTGCGAGATGCCGGCGATGTTGGCGTTGCCGATGCTGCTGCGGTCGAGGAACGAGAAGAGCCAGATGGCGAACAGCCACGGCAGGATGTGTCGGTCGAACTTGTGCCTTATGCGTCCGTCGATCTCGGGATCTGGATCCTCAAGCAGTTCCAGTGACTTGATGGACACCTTGAGGTCCTCTTCGTGGACGGCAACGGGCGTGTCGCCATGTGGCTTGTCTCCTCCATGTGTGGTGGTGGTTGCGGTGGTGGTGGTGGTATCCATTTGATGGAGCCTGCTCAATCGAGGTGTAAGGGTGCGTCTCGTCTATCGCAGTCGTCGAATGGATGGGAAGTTCCTGAGTGACAAAAAGTGAGAGGGGGACAGGTGAGACGCAGGAATGTTGCAGGGGGGAGGGGGAGGGCGTCTCGTTAAGACGGAACGAGGGCGATCAATGCCCTTTTGATGATATCTCAATGCACACCCGACTGCCGTGTTTGCGGACCAAGCGATGGCCGCTTCAGCCGACATCTGTGGGAATCAGTCTCCATATCTCTACACGTAGCAACAGACCGGTGCTGTGGGCTAGCATAGTTAGTGACTTGCGTGCTTGCCTCTGTACCGTGCGGCGGAATTCCTGGTGTGCAAAACCTCAATACCCCGACGACTAGCCCGGCATATGATCCAGCCAAAGGACTCGCTATTCTAGCTTGTGGCCAGAATCGCGGGATCTCACACCCCAGACCTTGCACAGAATGTTGCTAATGTCTACATGCGCAGCCGGCCAGTATACCTCGGAGACCTCGGAGGCCTGTAGAGACATAGTGTGGATTTTGAACCTAAAACTCCGAAAATGGAAATCTCACATTGGCACTGGTCTTCTATATGCTCATATCTAGATCTAGACTCGGCCAATTTTCGGTAAAGAACTTGTCAAACACGGGCCACTGTAGGTCTGGAATCGGGGTCAGGTTCAAGTCGACCAGGTCTAGTTGGTCGCTATCCAAGCTAGGAGCAAAGTCATCGAGGATATGGTTGGTGTTTTCATCCCCTGTAGAACCAGTCAGAACAGCTTGATCGAGGTTTTGCCAGGGAAGTCAGTGTAGAAAGGGGGGAAGGGTGCAGGCATACCATGGTTGTCTCCATATACATTGCTCTGGCCGCCAAATTCCTGCCGCCACCACCAGAAGCAGTCGTAAACCATGCTCATCCCAAGTCTAGCTTTGCTTCTGACCCTAAGACTGTCCACAAGGCCGTTCGAATACTGGAAAACCTTCCTGCTGGTCCACAATTGGGTGAGAATGATACTGAAACGAGCAAAGGCGTCGTCTGGGCGCACGGCGTGTCTCTTGTGGTAATTGATCACAGCAAAATAGTTCCGTTGCCCGCGCTCCAGATCCAGCTGTTGAGCGACCGCAGCTCTTCCCACACGCAGAATAGTGATCACTGCGCTGTGCAGGAACTTTGTGATATACATGGGGCCGTATTCAGCCATGCTCAGCTCTGAATCTAGCTCCATGGCGAGCTCGATCGTCCTGCAAGCAAGCTCGTACATTACCAATAGAGTCGAGTCTTCAATCGCGGTTCGGTGTTTGAATAAGTGGAAACTTAGGAGATGAAGCCGGGCAGACATGGCATGAAACCGATCTGCTCGGGTCAGTTTACGACAGACGCAAGAGAAGCACAGATGGGATGCGTTGATATGGACGTACCTATGCGCTCTGGCGCGTCTGATTCTAGTTGGACCAGTCGATCGGCAGCCGAGTGAATGATGGGACTAAGCGCAAGGTCCAACTCGTCTGCAGGCTTGTACAGCGCGTGATTCTGGATGTATAGAATGGTCATGCTGAGATATTCGCTAACCTTCTTCTGGAACTGGAAACTCGGCGCCATGAAGGTACTCAACTCCTGAGAGTCGTCGCCATACGTGTCGGGAATCACCAAGGGAGGTGTCCCATTGACTGTAATTACCCTGCTCCAAATTCAGAGCCGTAACACTTTTCAGCGGATGGGTGGAACCGACCTTTGCGAGACAACTACACATGCCGCCCACAGCCTGCCACGTGCCATGCGGTAGGTGAGATCCTGATTCACTTTGGTGCGTGCAAACTCTTGCCCCACGCCCGAGACGTGCAGACCGATGGTGGTAGCCAGTTGCAACACCGCTCCAGCGAGGACTGGGGTAATATCGTTGCTCAATGCTTCAAAGGGCATCGGCCAGGAGCACAACAGCAGGAACGCCTGTATGGTCAGAAGCACAGGTTCCTGCGCGAACAAGGCCAGCTTGGCCAACTTGGAGACTTTGGGACCAAGTAGGATGATCAGTGTTGGATTCTCGCTGTATTTTCGGGACCCAACCGCGATGATGGTCCAGAATAGGAGGGGCGACTGTTGATGACATTCATTGGGAGTCATGAGGGTCTCGACCATGGGCACGTAAGCCATACAATGATGTTTGAATCTGCCACAAGCTCAGTCTTGATGTGCCATACTCACAAGGCTTTCCAGGCTTACATGGCGAAGCAGTTGTCGATGTCCCGCGAAGTGATTTGAAGTTCATCAAGACTCCGAGGGAGTGTCTGGGGGCTCCGGGTGGAAATTGCAGGGAGATCTCTGGCAGGCTCATGGTTGAGGGGAGGCGGGAGCGATGTCGATGGAGGTGTTGGAGCGATGACACTTGCAGTCTCCTGTCCTTGGATCGGCGCAAGGTATATTTGTGGTGTAGCAGCTGGAGGGGTGGGACTGACGACTGGAGGGACAGCCACTTCATGACCCTGGTTCGAGGGAGAGCTATTGCTGGAGGACAGATACAACTGCTTGCGCAAAGTGTCCAGCTGGTTCTGCAGCTCTGTCTTTCTGTGTCTCAATGTCAGTCTGCACAGCTTCAAACTGGTAACCGGGGGAGACTGACGTGGGACGTCGCTGTCGCCTGAATTCCTTTGAATAGACACATTGGACGCCGACCCGACGACAGCGGGAGCACGGCTCTGGGAAAGTATCAAGTCGGTCACACCGGATCTATGTATGCCCGTGTCAGAAAGAGCCGAATGGCGCAAAGCCCCAGGGGGAGGACACGGACACAACATACCTTCTGCTGCCGACATTCGGTACAGGCCATGGCTAGACCTTACAGTACAGTGTGTGAGATGCATTGGAGATTGGAGTGTAACGATTGGAATACTGGCGTGGTCACCAGGATAGAGGAATGTGGCCGGTGTGAGGTTCACTCGCGTGATGCCAAGCACTGTTTGGGCCAGTGGCAGGTACCGAAGATAGGGTTTATACATCTCCGACGTCGGGAGTTGGGTGTATAAAGGACACCAGCAGTGACAAGGCATGCAATACGCTGTACGAGAATCAAGACATTCATGCACATTCGGATATTCCAACCCCGCGTCCCCGCACCGGCCCTTCAGTCCCCGCACGTTCCACCCCTGCCCTGGCAGCCCTGGATTGCCTGCGCTGCCTGCGCTGCCTGCGCCCTCGTGGCCCCTCCACATTGGAAATTTACATACAGGAGTCGCTAGTACAGAGTACAAGAGTGCATATCAGCCACAGCGACATAAAACAAGCAACGCCCCAAAACCCAAACCAACGTCTTCCGAAACTCGGCCATCCCGACTCGCCACTGCGACCTTCGGTTCACCAATAGTAGAGACTCCAAAGTCCGGGTTTGAGATAAGCCAAGAAGAGAAGACGACAACATCCAGTCCACCTCAGATCCGCGTGTGTACCGGGAACTGCGAGTCGCTGCTGTTGCTAAACCCAGAATGTCGGACGCGGTGCAAGATTTCTACCAACGTCCGAGCAAAGTTACAACTTCGAATGGAGCCTCAATCAACTTCCACGCGAGGGGCTTGAGCAGTGTTTCGCGGGGTGATACAGTCCTGGTCCTCCTGCATGGCTATCCGCAGTCGTGAGTCATCGGGCTAAACTCGGTCCAATCTCGCCGTGCTGGTTTCTGGAGTGCTGACGTTCACAGGAGTTATTTGTCTGTACGCCACTCCCGTCTCAAGACTACGACTAACGTCTATTGGCATACAGGTTTCGATGGGTACAGCCTGGCTCTATCCTCTCAGCGTGCACAACCATACTGATGACTGGGCTCTAGTTGATACCTCTACTGCCCGCCAACCTCCCTCTTTTCGTCCCAGATGTATGTCGACGTCCAGACTTTGTGAAAGGAAGCGTCTACTGACCTCGCTGACCGGCTTCACCTGTAGCTTCCCGGTTATGGCGACAGCGCCGCCATTGGCTTGCAGCAGGATAAAAGGACGGTCGGCACTACGGTCCTGGACGCTCTGAAAAAGAGCCTCCCGAGTCAGGCAGATGAGCGCCCGAAGATTATCATCGCAGGACATGATCGAGGCGCACGGGTCTGCCATCGTCTCGCCGTCGATGCTGGAGATATCTCCTCGTTCGAGATAGTATCCGTGATCCTCCTCGATATTGTCCCCACGGCCGTCCAGTGGGACACGTTCACCAGCGCCAAAAGTGCCGCCTCCAGATTCCACTGGGCGCTCCTCGCAAATGTGGAGATCGCCACCAAGCTCATCGGTAGCCACGGCGGAGGCTCGTGGTGCTCGGAGCTGATCCACCGGTGGGCAGGCCGCAACGAACAAAGGAGAGCGAGAGTCTTAGATCCCCAAGCTCTGGCAGTCTACTGCCGTCATTTTGACAAAGAATCTGTCATCAGAGCTACTTGTGAGGACTACCGTGCTGGTGCCTTTGAAGATGACGACCTCCAGCGGGAAGATCAAAAGGCGGGCAACAAAATCAGGATCCCGACGTTGGTGGTGTACTCGGAGGCTTATATTGGAGCCACTTACGACGTGGAACCGATATGGAGAGACTGGTGCGCAGAGGGGACCAAGCTGGAAACCAAAGCCATCGGAGACGGAGTGGGACATTTTCTGCCCGAGGAAGCTCCAGAGGAGACGGCGGAGGTTATGAATACGTGGATCAAGCAATGGACACAGTAGTGATGCTTACTTCGCTGGACAACGGTAACTCCATGATGGCTTTCACAGTCATACTCCTTGTTGAATTGGGGAGAAAGATTCTAGTTGATGGAGTGATGATAGTATCCATCATATGAGGAGCTTTCCAAGAAGACGTTGTTGGATTACGTCTGCCATACTCTGTCCATCTGTAAGAACTGTACTCACCATGTTCCTGCTCAGCTACACTGCAGACACTTCCAGCGTATAATCAAGGATATATTCGAGGGCCATGTGGGAAAACATTCTCGAGTCCTCCGTCAGTGTTACAATGGAATAGCGTGATATGCCCGTCAACACCTGATAGAGAGATGTCCGATCGCACTTGTACAAGTCCGAGCATCGGCGTCAGTGACCAATCAACAGAAAAGCCTTGTCCGGGCCGCAATCGGCGCCGATGTCAACTGGACCAATCACATGGGTGCCATTAACCTCGTCCGAGCTAACGCTCACCTCCTCACCTCCTCTTCCTCCATCACTACAAGTCCTGAATAGCCAAGGGGCTGTCGATCAGACCTACCAATCTCGGGGGTTGGATCTGCTATGTCTGAGGCATCCGGCCTTTGGGGCATTGAGCAAGAGTCTGACAGAACCTTGACTGCTTATACGGCCCGGAGAGCGTATTGCTTGTGTGAGTAGACAGGTAGTCATCACTCCGAATGTTTCAAATGGTTTCGGACGCGATATATTCCTTTTGTTTGTTTTGCCCACTCTCTCTGCTTGCTGTCTACCCAACGTCTAGAGGCAAGCGTTCGAATTCCAGCAAGGTGAGCCTTTCTGAGAAGGTTGACCATCATCAGACTCGTCCAAGTTTCTAGGAAATATGTCTCCCCCCACAGGACCCTTGTCAGCCATCGACGCCACTGCACCCAGTAAACCCGATGGCATCACGGGTCAGTTGTGCACCTGGATCACGAGCACCAAACTGTCAGATATCCCTGACCATGTTGTCGAGCGGGCCAAATACCTGATCCTCGATGGCGTTGCCTGCGCACTCGTGGCCGCGCATCTCCCCTGGTCTGAGACCGCCGTCAAGGGCGTATGTACCATGGAGCCCGAGGGCGTCGGCCAATGCACACTTATCGGATGGGGGAAGGACAAGAAATTGCCCCCAGTGGCCGCGACCATCCTGAACAGTACATTTATTCAGGGGTTCGAGCTGGACGACTACCACTCCACCGCGCCGCTACACTCGAATGCCTTGTTGATACCGGCGTTGCTGGCATCGGTCGAAGCCGCACCCTCGAACTCTACTGAGGCGTCGCCGTCATCAGGAGCCGATTTCCTGCTCGCCTACATCGTCGGCTGTGAGGTTGGACCACGGGTTGGACTGGCACTACACGGTGCCGACTTACTCAGCCGAGGCTGGCATAGCGGCGCCCTCCAAGGCCCTTCAGCGACAGCGGCTGCCGTTGCCTCACTAGTTCGACTGTCAGGAGCACAGACGGAGTGGGCACTAGGCACGGCGTGCACCCAAACGGGAGGTCTCATGTCCGCGCAGTTCGGGTCGATGGCCAAACGAATGCAACACGGCTTCGCCGCGCGCAACGGCCTGTTCGCAGCGTTCATGGCCAAGCAGAACTACACGGGGATCCAGGAAGTCTTCGAGGTCCCCTACGGCGGCTTCCTGAGCTGTTTCAGCCAAGGTGCGAGCTTCGAGCCGAAATCTCTTCCTCAGGAGCTCATCAGCGGACTCGGCTCGCGCTGGGAACTCGAAGGGATCCGCGTCAAATTACACGCCGCCATGGCCGGCTTGCACGGGACGATCGACACCGTGGCGGGCCTACAGCGCGCGCATCCAGAGCTCTTCGCAGCGGAAAACCTGGCCAACATCGTGAGTATCGTGACGCAGCACGCCCGTCCGGCGTTCGAACACGGCGGGTGGATCGCGGACCCGACGCAGCCGCTGTCCAGCGTCGCGGCCCAGATGTCGATCCAGTACGCGGCGGCCGCGCAGCTCGTCGACCGCCAGGTGTCGATGGTGCAGTTTGGCGCGTCGCGGCTCAACCGGCCGCTGCTGCGCGAGCTGATGGGCAAGACGACGCCGACGCACAACGCCGCCTTCGACGCGACCAAGACGTTGCGCTGGCGCACCGTCATGACGGTCAAGTTCGCCGACGGCACCGAGGTGCAGGGCTCCGTCGAGGCGCCCCGCGGGATCATGCCGCCCGTCAGCAACGACGACATTGTGCACAAGTGGCGCGAGTTGACGGCCGATATCCTTGACGATAGCAGACGCCACGCCATCGAGAAGTGTATTCTCTCGCTAGAAAAGATTTCCGACGTCAGAGACCTCGCGAACCTGCTGGAGGAGCCCGTCAGATGTCCTATCGACGTCTAATCGTCTAATCGTCCATCTCAGCTGGCCGTGACCGTGGCCGTGGCCGCTAACTTGATTATACATAGATCCTGCTGGTGCTGGTGCTCGGCCTGGTGTTGATAGTGGTGCTACCGCTGCGCCAGGAAAAAAGACCCAGCAGAAAAGAAAACATCGAATGAACTGTACTGGCTCACTCCCGTCTTTGGCGAATGACCTGGTGACATATTCATACCCAGGCTACTCTTTGGTGAATGATCTAGTCGTACAGTCATACATACATACATAGAGTATTCCCCAGGGTTCTCTGGGTGTGAAAGACCCAATAGAATGGAAAAAAAACTATCCCTCTTGTAACTCCTTGTCAATGCATTTCTTGTCTATTCTGTTGTTCTGAGACTCTTCCTTTGGTGGATTTTGAAAGGAAATCACTTCCGTCAATGTGGATCGCGAGAAAGGTCTAGGAGGATCCCCGTCGTACGATACTACGGTAGGTAGGTAGGTAGGTCGGTATGTAAGTGAGTAAGCATCTAGGTAGGTAGGCAGGCAGGTAGGTAGGCAGGGATATAGGTGTGGATTGTTAACCGTGGCTTGTTCATTACAGTGTCCGTCACACAGACAAGTGCCGGCGTTGGATGAATATGTGTCTGTGTGCAGAGAGACAGTGGAAGAGTTATCCGATTTTGCTATCTCTCTCGACCGGCGACATAAGCACTCTGTGGGCGGTGTGGCTATATACAGGGCGGTGTGACCCACATCTAGACGTTGCATTGCCCAGGCTTGGGACAGCACACACACACAGAAACACAGAAAGAGAGAGTGCCCTTGTCTTCTCCAGCTACAGCCCTGTTATCGCGAGTCGTTCACAGGATATACCTGAAAGCGAGGTGCTGGTCGCCCTCGTCCTCCAAGCTCCGCTCCACGTGGGGATGGGGCTCGCCTGCCGCGCGGTAGCGCTCTATCTCCGCGTCCTTGCGGCGGTTCTGGTACCGCATCCAGAAGATGTTGGAGGTGGCCATGACGATGGCGAAGGCCAGCATGCCCAGGACGATCGAGTGGCCCTTGACGAAGCGGGGCGGGTGGTCGTAGACGTGGGTGCCCATGATGGAGAAGCACTGGCCAAAGACCTCGGCCATGGCCCACGTGGTGCCGCGCTTGGTGAAGCCGCACGTGTTGATGCCCAGCCACGACGTGAGCAGGATCACGCTCGGGTACAGGCCAGCGGTGATCAGGCAGGTCGCGAAGATCAGCACGGGAACCGACCGCACGGACAGCAGGATGATGTACCCGACGCAAGAGACCGACAGGGTGAAGACCAGCAGCAGACCCTTGGTGTTATACTTGTCGGAGAGGAAGCAGATGGCAATCAGGAACACCGACGCACAAGCGTATGGGATCACGGTGAACAGCTGTGCCTTGTCTGGAGAGGTTGGATGGCTTGATCAGCAGCCGTCCTTGATGACTCGAGCGAAGAAACAGGCATGGAATGGAACAAGAGTCAACTTACCTGCAGAGTACCCAAAGGACTTGACAAAAGTCGGGAGGAAATTGCCCACAGACGCAATCCCGAGCGCCACGCCAGCGTTGATGGTGGCAAACATGTAGGATTTTGGATCCTTGAAGGTTGCCCAGATCTGTCGCACGTCGATATTTGCTCCCGTGGTGTTATAGTCCTTGGATCTCTCAATGGCGAGTTTGAGTTCGGCCTCGCTAAACAGCCATGTCTTGAGCTTCTTCATCCGGTCGGCAAAGTTTGGGATGACAAGAATGACAGTGGTGCCCACCGCCACGGCCAGGACGCCTTCGATGATAAAGAGCCACCTCCACGGAGCGAGTCCAGTTTTTTCGAGAGTCAGGTGCCTCTGAATGCCAAATGATATGAAGCCTGAGAAGGCGCCAGCCAGGGTGGCAGCAGAGTAGAAGACGGCTGATTCGACATGTCAGCTCGGGCGAGCACGAAACAAGATGTAGGTATTGACTCACCACTTCGAGAGGCCAGCTCGTTTCTTCGGTACCAGAAGGACAAGTACAAACCCAAGCCTTGAATGAAGGCCTGGGCGCAGCCGACGAAAATTCGGAGGGCCAGGACCGTAGCATAGCCCTGAGCACCGCCAATCCCGGCACAGAAGGCACCAAATGTCAGCACGCCGCCGCCAATCAAGGCTGGTGCTGTGACCCAGGGCAGTCTGAGGCAGATATTTCCCGGAAACATGCAAATGATGTAGCCGACAAAAAACATGGTCTGTTGTCTCGAGCGTCAAACTCATTAGCTCTCTGGTGCAGAAAAGTGCGATTGCGGTCAACTTGCCAGGCAATTGTAGAACTGATTGGGAGTGAGGGATAGGTCCTTTTCCAATCCCATCAAGCGAGCATTGCCGATACAATTTCGGTCGAGGTAAGCGACAAAGTAGATGAGCGAAGCCAGGGGGACGAGGACCGCATCCAGCTTGATCACCAGTCTTCTCTCCTCCCGTGGATGGATCTGGGTATGTTCCTCGTGTCCGGTAAAGGCATTATTCGTGATAGAAATTTCCTTTGGGTCTGTCGCATCTTCAAGCATTTCAATGTTTGTACCAAGACCATGTTTGGAGAGGTCGGGACTGGTTGAGTCTTGCATGTTGGGGGAGTGGTTTGTTGGCTATTTCTGGAATTGCAGGAGAGACGACGCGCTGAAGATAAAAGGAAATATGTATGGGATCAAACACATACCTGAAAATGAGGATCTTATACTCGATCGCGCACAAGCTACCCAAGCTGGGGTGACCTGCCATGTCCGATATCATTCGGTTCCCCGAGTCTAGAGCTTCCCCAGAATATACCACCATATTTGTCCCGCAATATACCATTCCAGATGGGGGATAGATTCGTTGGAGAGGAGAGGATAATTGGCAAGCTGACCTTTGGAGATGGTGCGAGGGAGTCAAGTTTCCCCTTGACGCCGATGGCGATGATAGAAGCTCATCGGGCCGGTTTGCGGCATTGAATATGATTGGCTCATGGCTCCTTTCCCACTCAGCCTTGGCCAGCCACAGAATCTCGTCCTCCGCACTGAAGCCCCGGACATCCACCGTCCTTGCGGTCGCTCTCACTTCCATTCTTCCTTCTTACTCTGGCAACCCTATGCTTTGTGTTGAGACATCCAGATACCAACTGCTTTATCGGCCGGGTGTGTTTTAGCACAGTTTTTCCGGAGCCACTCAGGGAGCCTTACCGGAATGAGCCAGTCCCCATTCCACCCCAGCTTCAGTTGGCCGCAACATTGCCGACAAACGGATCGATGGGCATCTAGGAATGGACAATCAGCTGGACAATTCCAACTCGGCCTTTACAGGTAGTATTCGCCAGCTAGTGCCTCTGGCACCACGTGGCCACAATGAACCAGCTCCAGCACAACATCCAATACCTGGAAGACGCAAACGAGTTGCCTGTAGGGAATGTCGCCAGGGAAAAGTAAGTAGTTGCTACCCAATCTTTCGCGGCACCTAAGATCTTGATTGTGACTTCGTCGTCGTGTATCAAGAATTGACACATTCGCCAGTTACGATGTGAGAGCGCAAGCATTCACCAAGTGTGCCTACGATGTCGAGATCTCGGCTTGTCATGTGTTTATGACAATGATTACAAGAGACAAAACAAACGAGTGTGAGCCATGACCTCGATATTCAATGAAGTCTGCCGCACGGTGCTGATAAGGACAGAAAGCTGCGAGAACTCGCTGAAGAAGTCGAGCGACTTCGAGCAGCACAATCTCATGTCGGAAACATATCCCCACAAGCCGCAGACGATTCCTACTCGCCTCCGAACCACCAAGGAGCAGACTGCACAGTTCCGACTTCTTTTGAATCTCGGAGCGGCGCGGTGGCCTCGAACTCTTCTCCTGTCTTGCTAGACTCACAGCTTCACAACCCACGAGTTCCTGCTCCTGTACAGCTTCTCCCAGCAGCCGAGCTACAGACATTAGGCAGCGTAACCCTTTCGCCTGCTCAAATAGACAGGCTATTCAAGACGTGAGTACCGTCCGCATTGACGTTCGCAGTTACTCACGACGAAAACAGGTTCTTTTGCCAATACCACCCTTTTCTGCCTTTCGTCGAGGGCAGTGGCTCACCCGACCACTATCATGCAAAGTCCCCCCTGCTTTTCTGGACTATCATTGTCATCGCAGCGAGAAGAGATGAGGAGGAGCCAACTCTGCTCACTAGTCTTTCACCGGTTGTGCAAGGCCTCCTGTGGCAGATGGTACCCAGAGTTCCACATTCTCGCCCGGAACTGAAGGCGATGATCTTACTCTGTCTCTGGCCGTTCCCAACCTCTTCCATGAGCACCGACTCGTCGTATATACTAGCATCGGTTGCGAAGACCGGTGCGATGCACATTGGACTACACAAGCCATATTTTGTCCAGGATTTTTCACGCGTCAAATTCCGATTCAGTCCCGAAGAGCTGCGGGATGCTCTGCTGGTATGGTCGGCATGCTTCATAGCTGCGGAAAAGTACATCCTCGCCTTTGTCCCCTCTACAGAACTCATCTAACAGACTTGGTAGTATAACATCTTACATTGGACAGTTTCCTTTATTTGTCACCGACGCCACCCTCGACATGATCTGCACGTCTGAGAATCACGGCAATCTCCCTGTGGAAATTTACCAAATGGTTCTCATCACTCGGTTTTGCAATCGCTTTCACAGGGTGATGGCGAGCCGCGAACGACGAATGGCCAGCATCGGAGAGAATGACAACGGAGTCCTGCTGCCTCTGTATGAGTCTGAACTGAAGGATCTGCGGTGGATGCTCGGACCAGACTTGTCCCGTGAGTTACACTTTCACGCAGGTAATCTCTGCCGCACAGTTCTCACCTAGACGCAGCCACGAATGAAATTGTATTCCTCTATGCCACCCTCCAGCTCCGGAGCTACTATTTCCTAGAACGCTCCCACCATCCAGCACAGAAAGAGTACATTCTCAAGGGATATCGGGCAGCTCTGCACATCATCTGGAAATGCCAGGGGAGAGAGGTCGATGTTCGGTTGTTGACCTGCGGGCCGAAGATATTCACCCATGCCTTGGCCGTGGCTTGTAACTTTGCGTTGAAAGTCCTTCGGAGCGGCTACTATTCGCAATTCGTCGACGTGAACGAGGGAAGCAAAGCGTTCAACCTCGGCGTGGGTCTCGTCAAGAAGTGTTCGATCGAAGACAACGATCTGCAAGGGAGATACTCCAAGATTCTCGCGCAACTCTGGGCAGCCACGGCAGAGCCCGGCGGCCTCCATCCGGAGCTCAAGGTGAGAAGCCGTCTCGCAGCCAGCCTCCTCCACGACACTCTCTGGAGATGGCGCGAGAACTTTGGAGGGCAACGAAGTGGTCGAGCCAGCGCTGCCCCTCAATGCGACAACGGAGCTTCTTCCTCGTTTGCGCCATTCGCAAGCAATGCAGGCAGTGGCGATACAAATGCGGCCTGCGCAGAAAGAAACGGAGAACAGACCCTCGGTTCAGACGTCCTCGCTGCTCAGATCGACACCGGTTCAAGAGGTCCCAATGCTCCGGGCGCACCCCGTCCCGCGTCCGCGTGGCTCGAAGAACTAGGGGAGATGGACATGGGGTTACTCGAGGAGACCAACTACCAATGGTTCTGGAACCACAGTGGAATCTCGACTCTGATGGCGACAGACCTGGACGGCATGGAACTGCCCCCGGATTACATCTTCAACACCCAGCGAGGGCAGGAGCCTCCCGACTAGGCAGAACTGTCTTCTCATCGAGGCAGGGTTTTGGCAAGAATATGTCTCCTTTGAGGTCAGACAGTTGCAGTCCTTGCAGCACAGTGTCCACATTGTCGAGAATTTGGAAAGATTGATAGCTTCCAGGCCGAAGTCACTACTGTGAAATACGATGCGAATGTAATATGCTTTCTGGTTTCTTCGTCCCAATTGTCGAATTATCGTTAGCCGTCATGCTGGCAGCAATATTTCCATCCTCACCGTATAGACGTAGAAAGTGATCTTGAGGATTCACACACACAAGGCGCATCTAGAGGCCCTGATCACCATTGTCGGCACAGCAGACGATTAATAGTCAGCCAGTCAATAAACAAAGCAAGCAGACTCATCCATCCCGCTCCTGATGGTCATCCTGATCCTGACCCTGACCCTGACCTTGCTCCTGCGCGTACGGACCGACAACGGACCGCATTACGGCTTTCTAGTGATGCTGACGCGACGCGAACACACCTCGCAGCTCGAATCTCGAGCCCCAACCCCAGGCCGTTCCTGCGGCCGGGACAGCACCACAATGTCGGACGGACATCTGATTAATACATTTGTTTCGGCCCGCCAGTCATGTCCCGCTTGCGGCTTCTCGCTTTCTGTTTCACTGCTCACTATTTCGGTACATGGCCCGTTCTGAACAGGACGGGATGGGACGGGACAGGAGAGGAGAGGGGATCGACCCAGTGCTAGACTGCTCGTAGACCAGCGACAATGTGATATGCCATGCATGCCGGGAGTCGGAGGCAGACCCGTATCTTCTGGCCCAAACGCGAGGATAGTGAGAGAGGAGTATTTCTGGAAGATTTCATTTGTTGGCTCCGTTCGAACGGGCTGGGCAAGTTAAAGCGGAGCGGATGGGTGGCTTGGGATGGGGTGGACGAGGTATATAATATAGTATATATGTATATACACAACTGAGAAGTAATTGTAGCCTAAGGACAGCGTTCCACGAAGAAGGAAAAGTCCGGAGGATTTCTCCCTAGTCAAGAAAACACGGTTAAGGAAGCCACAGTCTGAAGGGCTATTCTCTTCAAGATCAAACTGTTGCCAGAGACACAAATAAGGAGTGCCAGTTACACTCGGTTCACGATGGGAAGCGCGGCAACTACGTTTACACCAACCGCTACCCAGACCTTCGACGTCATCGTCGTGGGAGGGGGCAACGCCGCCCTTGCAGCGGCACTCTCTGCCCACGACAGTGGTGCTCGTGTTCTTGTCCTAGAGGCCGCGCCCAAGGGAGAGCGCGCTGGCAACAGTCGCTTCGCAGGGACGGTTTTCCGGGCTCCGCACAAGGGCATGGAACATATCAAGACCTTGCTTTGTGAGGAGGCCATGGACGACACGAAGCTCTGCACCATTGGTCCATACACGGAGGAGATGTGTTTCGAGGACCTAGCCAAGACCTCCCATGGGCGGCTGGACAGGGACATTGCTGAGGTGTTGGTCCAGCAGGGCTGGGAGACGTTGGAGTGGATGAAGTCCAAGGGCCACAAGTGGGAGTTGATGATTCGGAAGTACCACAACGTCGAAAATCTGGCGGCGAGAGGGGAGACGATCAATATCTACGCCGGCGCTGCGGTCATGGCCGTTGGCGGCGGCGTGGGTCTCACGGATGCATGGTGGGCAGCTGCTGAAAGCCTCGTGCCTGGCGGGAGAATGACTCTATGGTACGACAGTCCCGTCCACGACCTCATCTGCACCGGAGACACAGTGCACGGAGTCAAGGTCCGACACCGCGATGCGTTCACAGACGTCTATGGCAAGGTGGTGCTCGCCAGCGGTGGTTTCTCGTCCAATCCGGCCATGCGTCGCCAATACCTCGGCGAAGGATGGGACTTGGTCCTCGTGCGTGGAACCAAGTACAATATGGGTACGATGCTCAACCGTGCCATTGCTGCGGGTGCTCGTCCGGTCGGTCATTGGGGCGCCGCCCACGCCTCTCCCCAGGACGCCAACGGCCCTCTGACGGGCGACATCGATGTCTCTGTGCATATGCCGCGGTATGCCTATCCGTACGGCATCACCGTCAATATCAAGGGCGAGCGATTCTTCGACGAAGGGGAAGACGACTTTGGCAAGACGTACGCAAAGACTGGCAAGAAGATTGCCGACCAGCCCGAGGCCCGGGCTTTCCAGATCTTTGACCAGCAAACAATTCACCTCTTACCAAAGCGATACCAGACGGCAACGCCCATCTACGCTGAGACCGTTCAGGAGCTCGCGCAGAAGACGGGCGTCAATGTTGCGGGTCTGCTGAAAACTATCAACACCTTCAATGCTGCCTGCTCCGGTGATGTTAGTAAATTCAACCCCACGAAGCTGGATGGGCTGAGAACGTCCTCGGAGGCGGATTTGCCATTTCCCAAGACCAATTGGGCCACAAGGATCGAGAAGGCTCCCTTTGTCGCATACGCTGTGGCATGCGGCATCACCTTCACATATGGAGGGATTGCCACAGACACCAAGGCCCGTGTGTTGAACAATGAGGGACGACCGATGCTGGGTCTATGGGCCACAGGGGAGATTGCTGGCGGCCTCTTCTACCACAACTATCCGGGAGGTGCTGGGCTGACCAAGGGAGCTGTCTTTGGCCGGATTGCTGGTCGTGAGGCCGCAGTCGCCGCCGCGAGAAGTTCTCAGGCCACCGAGTCAAATGCTGCTTGACGCATAGGTAGTTATGGGATTGATCATGCGAGGATTGCATTGACCTAGATAGATACCAATAATCATTAGCAGTGAGTTTCTGATTGTTTTTAGGTCATTCACCTGGCCAGTCTACCGTCCTCAAAATACGAAGTCCCTTGATTCTTTCGTTTTCATGTAGACACTTTCACAACAGTAGCTCTGACGAGAGGATGTGCTCAAGGCTGAACCTGGGACGAGATAGACTCAGCCTTGTTTGTGGTAATAAAGCAGCAAGGTCAGAAGAGTGCTCTTTGATAAGAATGTGGGCAGATTCCATAGGGCGGCGTATGATGCTTACCTGGTTAGGCTGGGCCGCATGCGCATGTCACCGAGTCTTGATATGCTTTCTTGAGATCACCCACTCCTGATTCCAAGTGATGCTGTAGCTTCCGACTCTTATCACTTGTTCTCACCCAACTTCATGTCTCTGTCTATGGCGAGATAACCTCGCTAATCACGCCAGATGGCCCTGCCCCTTCCAGGATCCCCTTCATCATCGTGGGCCATCTTCCTTGAGCGGCTCAAGCAAAGCTTCAGCGGCGCTGACCCTCGTGTCTGCGTCGCTTTCTGGCTCTTTGGTAAGTCTGCGTTGTGATAAGGCGGTAAGATTGTCACTCTTACTATTACAGTCTTGACAAAGAATTGGATGATGGGTATATCGAGACTAAAGTTGCGCAGGCCTAATCAACAATGTCCTCTACGTAATCATCCTCTCCGCTGCCCTTGACCTCGTCGGTCCCAATGTCCCCAAAGGAGTTGTCCTCCTCGCCGATGTGATCCCCTCCTTCGGGGTCAAACTATGCGCCCCTTATTTTATTCATGTCGTCCCCTACTCGATCCGAATCCTGGTCTTTGTGGTGCTCTCCGTGGCTGGCATGCTGTTGATCGCACTCACACCCGCTTACACAGATGGAGGAACAATCACCACTAAACTGGCTGGAGTGATTCTGGCATCGCTGAGTAGCGGTGGAGGGGAATTGAGCTTCTTGGGGCTGGTCCATTACTACGGTCCTTTTGGCCTGGCAGCATGGGGCAGCGGCACAGGAGGCGCTGGATTGATAGGAGCTGGAGCATACGCACTCGCAACTACAACTCTCGGCCTCAGCGTCGGCACCACACTACTGGCTTCTGCCTGCCTACCGGCTGTTATGCTGATCAGCTTCTTCCTCGTCCTCCCTCTGGAGCCTCTCCGATCACATTCCAAGAGACATCACAACAGTAATGCTCTGCTGCGGGATGACGACAGTGACGATCAAGAGCAAAGAGAGGGACTGCTTTCTTCTCCAGATGCCATCAAGCCGCCCTTTTCTTCGAAGTCCAGAATGACTGCGTGGTCGTTGTTCAGATATAACTTGAGCCGGGCGAAAGGGCTTTTCTTCCCTTACATGCTCCCGCTACTCATGGTATACGTGGCAGAATATACCGTTAACCAAGGCGTGGCACCGACTCTTCTGTTTCCGCTTCAGAGGAGCCCGTTCAAACATTTCCGAGCCTTCTACCCAACCTACAATGCGATATATCAAGCCGGGGTGTTCATATCTCGATCCTCGACACCGTTCCTCCGCATCCACAATCTATACTTGCCGTCCTTGTTGCAAGTGGTCAATCTGGCTGTCTTGACGCTACATGCGCTGTTTGACTTCATCCCTAATGTGTATATTGTCTTTGCAATCATTTTCTGGGAAGGCTTACTGGGAGGCCTCGTCTATGTCAACACGTTTGCCGAGATCAGCGAAACGGTGCCTAAAGAGGACCGCGAATTCTCCTTGTCGGCGACCACGGTGAGCGACTCGGGCGGGATCTGTATTGCGGGATTCATCGGCATGGCGTTTGAAGTTTGGTTATGCAATTGGCAGGTTCGGCATGGGAAAGACTACTGTAAGAAGTTGTGACGCGAGTCTGGAAGGATGCGGATGAGCTGGTTTATTTGCCTTTTTGGAGTTATGAGCATTATGATGCCGCGCCTTGATGAGGCTGTTTGGATATGAGTCCCGAACTGTGTGATAAGTGTAATGTCACCTTTAGGAGAGCCCGACCTGAAATACAACTCACAACAACCAGCCATCTTCCTAGGTTGTCAGCTCCTCAATGGATTGGTTGCGACTCGAAAGTCAGAAATGCACCATCTCTGCACACGGTCGATAGCGTCGAGGGCTATTCAAGGAACATGTTCCGTGCCGGAAACATGGCCGAACCGTATGTCGATAGTCAGAAAGCTAGATCTCAGACATGTGCAAAAGAAAGGAGCAAACAATGTGTAACGGTCAGGACGGAGTAAAGTGGATATGATATTGGGACCAACGAAGGGAAAATCTTGGAATGTTGTGAATTCAGCCTCTGTTTTCCTCGCCGCCTCAGGTACCAAATGATGCCTGCAGGGATTCCTCTTGTGATCATCATCTTCCCTCTTCAAATCGCCGGTTGTAAACACACTACCACCAATGCCTCTTCCGAACTCCATGTGCTTTACAAGGTTCAACTAACTCTGCGGGCTTATCGCATCCCGAGCCGCAGTCGTAGTGGGAATAGGAGGAGAGCTTCTGCTCCAGACTTACCGAAGTTTTTTTCTGGGTCTGGCTTGATATTACTACTTGACTGATCCTGGTCCGTTGTCTACTACTGCTCCCCCTTCGACCCTTCTCACAGGTAGCGGTGAGGCTGAGGGTTCCTCTCCGTTTGAGCTCAGCCCTACGCACCGAACAGCCGCCTCCTTCACCGCCAACGGGAAATACACGATCGATTGTCAACAGATTTACTTGAACCAAAGTACTGGTCAGAGTGCAAAACGTGGACTGAAAGACAGGCAGAGCGCAGCTTCGAGGAGCATGCGAGCAACAAACAACAAAATACCAACAAGCTCGGGATCTACATTGTGGAACAACGCCAGATTTGAACGAATGAGATCTTGACGATCGCCGCCTTATTAGATCGGAGGAGTTTCAGCCACTTTGGACCAAAGGCGCAGAGATGGATTTCAACTACAGCAAGCCTTACAGGGTTTCGAGGACAGTGCAGGGTATTAGTTGGACACACTCCGAAGTTGGACGTAACCCTCCCTTCCCTAACGCTTCAATCATGACGCGGAGACCAGATAATGGCGGACTCGATGAAATGCGATTCTCCCAACCACAACCTCAGCGTCAGCACCACGGGCAGCCGAGGGCACAGTGGTTGGCAGGAAAAGGACTGTCAACAGAAAGCCTCCGATTCGGTGGCCAGGCTGATTATGAGCATGATGATACAAGACCAGGTACGTGTGTGAGAGTGAATATGCAAAATGCTGTGCTTTGTGAGATTGTCAGCGAGCAAGGTCTCGAAGCCGCACCAATGAGAGAGGAGATATAATTACTCTGTCTGGGGGTTTGTCCAACCCAATGCGTGCCATCCCATGCACGTTCCCGCGAGTCCCCTACTTTTGTCAGCGTGCAGACGCTGGGCGTGTCATGCAACCGACGGGAACAGCCACAAGCAGAGGCAGAGGCAGGCAAGGAATAGAAGAAGAGGGAGCAGCAAGGACCAGCGCACTCGATTCTTCACCGTCTTCCCGACGCGAGGGTGTCGCCTTCTTCGCCCGGATACTCAGTACCGCATCGGCCACCGCCTTGTCGAGGAGAGGCCATACCATACCAAAAGAGCAAGGATCCCGTTCAGGGCCCAGAACCCCTTGAGAGGAAAGCGACGTCATTGGCAAGATAGACTTTGTGTGGGCTTGCTTGGGTTGGGCAGGCGTCCTTTTAGCTAACGAGGGAGGCGCATCCACTCCCCGGCACGCCCCTTGGGCCTCGGGAGACGCCAAACGAACACGCCTCTTCAAGGTCAGGCGTGGGCATGCCACCTGCAAGCCCTGCAGGCCGCCGCTGGAGCTTCTTCTGATCAGGCACACGGTATCCCTGTTTTGGGTGGATGACTTGGTTTGTTTGGATGACACCCATCGACACCCCCGTCAGTTGTCGCCTGGCCCCACCCACTTACTGACGAGCTGGGTACCTACTTGACCTACCGAGCTCTTGTACCTTGCCCTAGAATCCGCCCATCAGGACCAGTCCTTTGTTTTTTTGGGGGAGGAAAGGGCGGGATGCATGGGTCTGGGTCTGGGTATGGGCATGGAGGGACCACCCCCCCCTTAATGGGGATACCTAAGGTGCTAAGCTAGCTCGCTCAAGGGTCTGCTGGTTCCTTGCTTGCTTGCTTGTATCTCTTGCCTTGGTTGCTTGCCCCAGAGAGCTTTCTGCCCTTATTACCATCACCACTGATCGCTCGGCGTTCCACCTTTGCACCCAGATCCACCCCCGACTCGCTGGCGACTACGGCATCCACACCATCCCATCTGCGCATGATTCTTTCCATCCTATCCTCATCCTCGTCTTCACTCTTACCCTTCAATTCTCATCTTCCAACCCTTACACCCCTTCCAACGCAACATGCATTACCCTCCATCCCGTCTCTCTTTCGCGCACACACATTAACAGAACTCATTATTGTTGCCCATTTTTGCCACTACCGCCATACGCAGCACTCTTATGCATCGCTAACGTCTTGTTCCTTTTTTTCCGGCTCCAGTCGCGGCAGTATCCACATCGCATTCTGCGCAACCTCCGCATCACGATTTGCTACACCAGCGTCTCCTCCCTGGTGATCACCATCTAGTATTCCACCTCCCTTCACCTTTACCGGATCGCCCTCAATTTCACAATCCGGCCACAATGGCGATGCCAGGCCATTCACCCGCCTTCAATGGGCCCTCGAGTCCTTCTCGTTCATTCT
Organism: Fonsecaea nubica; assembly: GCF_001646965.1. Classification (NCBI taxonomy): domain Eukaryota; kingdom Fungi; phylum Ascomycota; class Eurotiomycetes; order Chaetothyriales; family Herpotrichiellaceae; genus Fonsecaea; species Fonsecaea nubica. Next base: position 83,544 of record NW_019173782.1, on the reverse strand, counting down.
CTGGTATGCATTCACTGCTCCCGGATCACTTTGCCTACCGTAATCAGGGTGCGCAGTGTCACGGGGGATCATGCGACGACTCATACTTCCATGTTTTTACTCTCCCACACTTACATTTCCTCTTCGCACCATGGCTTTCATTTTGCTGCCTTTTCTAACCTCTCTGTCCAGGCTACTCCGAACCTCAGCAGCCTCCAGCAATGTACGGCCATCCTCGCACCATGCTACCGCCGTCACCACAGCATTACCCTCCTCCACGATTTTCTCAGCCGCCGTTACCAGCGAACTCTGCTGCCATTGCCGTGAACAACGGCGCACCACCTCCCCATAAGAGGCCGGGGAGTAGCATGTCGATCTCGTCGATGCTGGGCTCGGAACCAGAAAAGCCGGCTCATGAGCAGTATCACAACCATAACCAGTCATCCAGACAACATTCAGGGCCTCTCTCACATCCCGGGCCCTCAATGTCACTGGGCGCAGTCATGTCACCGCCCCAGTACCCAACGAAACAGGGCCCGAGTGAATACTCGTACAAGCCAAGATCAAAAACTCCAGACAGATTGGCTGGACCAGCATTGGGGGCAAGACCGCATCGATCTAGTTCGGGAACCATGACCCAGCGACCAGGGCCATTCTATGAACCTCCACGGTCAGGGCCGAGTCAGTCAAATATGAACCCGTACCCCGAACCAAGATACACCCCGCCCTTTGGCCCAACGGTGATACCCAAGGATGAATTCGAGGACCGCAGCCGTCGCACAAGCCTTGGTGGTATTCTACAGCGACCGGAAAGTCAGCCCCAACCGATCAACATCTCACCACCATTCCCGCCCACGTCTCATCCTCCAGCTCGACCAGAGAGTATACCTCCCTCTCTTCCGCCCATCGACCGGGGCCCGGGCCAACCAATGAACGGCCACGATCCTCCACGTTCGAACGGGCTGACCGGCCCCTATGACACTCGTCCACCTAGCTTGCCAACTCTGTCTCGTCTTCCACAAACGGGACCTCCACTGCAGCCTGTGTCTGTGCCCCATGAACGTCCTGCCGCTCAGTCCCTCTCGCCCGACCTGAGACGCACGCAGCTAAATGGTGGCGAGGGCAGACTGGCCGGAATCCTCAATCAACAAGGCGATCCAATATACAGTGCTCCAAACATGATGCGACAAGACTCGGTGCAGTCGCTAAGCGACCGCTCCGTTCTTGGCGATCGCTTGCGAACTAACCGAGCCTACTCTCCTTTTGCTGGGTCGGTTGCTTCGGGGCCTGTGGATGAACAAGTCCGTAAGGGCAGTGAAGAGCTATCACAACACAGAGCCATTCTCGGCCTGGCAAACGAATCTAAACGTGGAAGATATTCACCTGTGCCTCAAGCGGTGCAAGGTGCCCAGGCTCAGACTCCAACACCGGATGCTGGCATTAAGAACGAACACGGTCGAGTCTTTGCTGGCATTGGAAGCGGTCTTGGTTCGACTTCCGCTGCCCCGACTCCCACACCGCAGGCTTTGCCCGCAAGTCCATTCAAGAGGGATGAAGGGGGTGCTCGCTTGAGTGAAGAGAACCTGATGAAGATGTCCCGAAGTAGCTCAGGAATCAGCAAACGCAACCGAAAGGTTTTGGACGAGGACGCCAGAGCGGAAAGTGACGTGGGCGAGGTGAAGAAGCCGGGGCCAGGGCGGGGAAAGAGAGGCAAATACTCGCATTCCTACAAGTTGGACCTTGAGGACACTCCAGCGGGACAGCGAAAGAACGGAGGCTTCCCAACATCAAATCCTGTTCGACGGGGAGGCACCCCGACTTCCAATGCTGCGCAACAACTTCACAACCCACAAATTCCACGGTCATCTTCGCCAGCAGTCCGAGCCACTTTCAGACCCAAGAAGGTCATCAGAATCTCCTCGGTTGTCGCACAAGCTCGACTGAACCCACGACGCCACCTTGGCTTCTTCAAATATGAACCTGTCATCGGCGTCCCCGACTTCAACCGAGCGCAACCGCAGAAATTTGACGTTTCCATCCAGCCCAATCTCCTACCATCCTTCAAGGACCCAGATCAGATCAATTGCACCTACACAGTAAAGGTGTCGAGTTTATGGCTTCAACAGAAAGAAAGGAACCTCATTGGCTGTGAACAATACCTATGGGGATCAGGTATTTACACCGATGACTCTGACCCTGTGGCAGCTGCAATGCATTCAGGGTTTATCCAGTCTACCCACATTGAAGATCCCCTTCTGAACAAGCTCATTGACGAGCAAAATCCCCGGATCGAAGGTCTATCGGCGCCGGATACTCCAGCTACCATACCAGAGGGGAAGGATCTGCACATCACTTTGGTTGTACTGCCGCAACTCGAAAGTTATGCCGACAGTGTCCGCTTTGGTATCAAAAGTCGCAGTTGGCCTGAACCGAGCGCAGAGACATCTACAGACCACCCAGCACCGCATGACGGTGTGAGCTTTATGGTTTTGAAGACACAATTTGTTGATGATGGCGTGATGAACCGGCGCCTTGGGCGGACAGGAGAGGAGAGACGCAAGAGATTGCGGGAGGAGATGGCGGATCGCAAGCGTGGATTCGAAATCATGAAGGAAAAGATCGCGATAGCTCAGGCAAAGGAGAAAGAGAGACTAGCAAAACTCAGTCGTCGCAGAAAGGAGCCGCAAATTCATGGTGGAAAGGGCTATGGGAGGGCAGAAGAGAGGATTTGGGGCGCTGGCCGTTCACCCGAAGGCGAAGAAAAGGAGAACCACTTGGGCGGTAGCAGCAACACGGAACAGCAATCGTCCGTTGGAGTAAAGGGAGGCCCGGCTACTTCTACAGAAGAGATGATGAAGCTTGATGGAGTGGGGCAGAGTCCGGACTCGTGGATCAAGCAGCTTAACGACGTTGCCGCCACTGCTTAGAACGTTAGTGGACAGTATCGACACGAGCAACCGAGCCACGGGTTGTCCTCCTACCCCGTGACGACTACCGCTTCTTCGTATCCGACCAGGCAGCCAATCCACCGTCACGAGTTCCACCCTCGCATCGATCCAGATGTGGCCTTGCCTACAATCGAGCATGATGACAACTCACGTATCAAACAAGATCGAGCCTATCCAATACGCCCGCCCCGAGTCAAGCGGGACGCTGGCGACGATTTCGAGGGCGAGAATTGGCTGGATGCCGACGACGATGTTCTTCGCGCTCGACTCCGCAAGCGAGGTTTGAAAATGGACGATATCCCACTGTTTTGAAAGATTGACTGGACATGGTTATGATGGGGTGTTCTCCCACCCCGACTTGTACACGGCCGGAATTTGCTTTCTGCATCGATGCATGTGAGGTGCTCGCATGGTTTTCCAAAAGGGAGGGTTTGAATGAGAAGAAACAACGATTACGATTTGACAATGAGCATATATCACAGACGAGATAGACCACTTGGGTTTCTGTTTCCAACTGCACGTCGGGCTTGGCTGGGCAGCTGAGTCGGGAGAGTGTACTCATGTACCTTTTGTAAAGAGACCTGAGCAAAAAGCTGAACGGGCATCATTACGACGACAACGAGGACGAGGGCGAAGGTGACAGGCTCCGGCCTCTGGCTGTTGGACGTCACAAGAAAAGCATGACACTTTGGGTCGCCCCAGAGGCTTAGACTCCAGGGTGGTATGGATATATCATATGTATGTACCTTGTACATGTAGTACGCTACGCATTCCGAGTCGTCACACAAAGCACGCCTCTTTGAACACTTTGAAGAATGACCAACTTTCTCTCCACGATGAATGAAATCAAACTATAAAAGCAAGGCCCGAGTACCGAGTAGTATATATCCATTGAGTCAGTTGTGTAACTCTTTGTGATGTCCCATCGTTTGAATGAGGAGGGGGGTTTGAAGAGGTAGACCGGTGAGTAGGTGAGTAGGTGTGTGTATTTGTATATTTGTACATCTATCTATCCATGTATCTGTCTTCTCTGACATGAGGACCACGCAGGACTACGCGACATTGCGTCTCTGCCTCGACGCCGTCTCCGTCTTCTGCTCGCCACCAGCAGCAGCGCCACCACCACCACCACCACCACCAAACAAGTCGCGCCAGAACTGCTTGAAGCCGTAACTCTTGTCGTCGCTCTCATCGCGGATCGAACCCTCATGCCCGGTCCACTCGTCGGCGCCGAGCCGATCGAGCACGCCGCCGGTGGTGGTCCCCCTACTCCGTGCGACGACGCGCGTCACTTTCGAGGGAGGCCGCGTGCTGCGCTCCCGGATCGCGTCGGCCAGCTGCGGCGCCACGTCGGCGAAGCACCGCCGCAGCTCCCGCTCCAGCGTGTAGTACGGCTTCTGGGCGATCTTGGGCGCCATCAGGTTGTACGAGCGCGTCAGGGCGTTGAGGTTCGCCACCGCGAGTGTGTGGTAGGCGAGTTCGGCTTGTTCCCATGTCGGGTCGCGGAAGGGGTGGGGCATGGGGAGGACTTGGTCGGGCGAGGAGGGTGACGGTGACATAGAGGAGGAGGGGGAGGGGGAAGAGGGCGGTAATGGTGATGGTGATGGTGATGGTGTGGACGCCTGCGTTTCGGATACAGTAGAGATCGTGTCTGTATCAACTGCTGCTTCTGCTGCTGCTGCTGCTGCTGATGGCGGCGAATCAATGGATGAACCGGCAATGGGAGCATCCTCGGCGGGCTGCTCGGTGACTCTGATCTCGACCTGCTCTCCTTCTGCAGCCTCGAAAGGCACTCCCGCGGCGAGCCGCTCTTCGACACTGACGGTCGTCAAGCTCCCGTCGCTGGCGATACTACTAATATTCTCGACCCTCCTGGCCGGGCGAGGGTTCACCCTCTCCTCCGCCAGCGCATACCCCTTGGCGCGGCGCACCTGGTCGTCGACCGTGCCGCCGCGGCTGGAGATGGAGCGGGCGGCGTGCCTGCGCCAGTCGCTGCGCAGGCGACTCCGGAAGGTGGCCACGGCCTTGACCAGCTCCTGCTGCTTCTCGATCCAGGGCGGCACAATCTCCTGCTTCTGGATGATCTTGTTCATAAAGTACTCGGTCGTGTCGAGGAAGGGCGAGTTGGCGTTGTAGTCGCGCTCCACGTTGATGCCCTTGCCGCGGCTGATGTTCTTGAACTGGCCCCGCGCGATGGCGTCCTCGATCCGCTCGTTCGCCAGGCTCGTCAGCCCTGTGATGCTCGTCGGCATGGGCCGCGCCCCAGGAGAGAACCGGTCCTTCAGCTCCTTGCGCCACTTCTCGCGCTCTTGCTCCGTCATGTCGCTTTGCTGGCTGATGGCGTAGATGGATGTCTTGTCCCGCGCGCTGGCCAGTCGGTCGGCCGCCGAGATGTTCTTCTTGGGCGTCGGCCGCAGGTTGACTTTGGGAGCGAGAGAGGTTGTCCGCGGCGGAGACCGCAGTTTCTTGTGGCTGTCGTCGAGCATGCGGAGAACCGAGTCGTGGACATTCTCTGTGCCCTGCCAGGGTTCTGCGCCTGCGATATCGCGCGTGCCTTTTCCTGCGGCATTCTGTCATGTACATATTGATGTTAGTCGCTGATGATCTTCTTCTTTTCCTGCTGCTTCTGCTCCTCCCGTCTTATTGCCATCCGCCACATCATACGAGAACCAAAGGAGAAAAGGAGGTAGGAGGGGAGTCTGTTCGTACAGGCATGTTGATTTGGCTCGCGGCCTGTTGATTCTGCGCCGCACCGCTCGTCTGTGCAATCCGCTCTTCCAGCTGCTTCTTCAACTCTTCTGAGAACCCTGCCTCATGCATCAACTTGCGATCACTCTTGCTGCCCGTGTCCATCGTCTCCTCCGCCATCTCGGCCAGTCGGCGGGACATGGCTCCTTGATGTTCTTCGCCATCCTGGCCGTCCGGGCTTATCGTAGAGTGCGGGCTCTCGGGCTTGGGGCCTGCAGACCCTTCGTCGAGCCGGGATACCGTGGTGCTGAAAGCGTGGCGACGTGGTTCGCGGCGAGGAATTGAGCTGTTGCTGCTGGTGGTGCCATCGATAGGGCGACCCCGCAGCCTCTGGGCCCGGAGACAACGCGCACAGGTCCAGATCTGGGAGCTGGACCTGCTCATCTTGGCTGATGGGAAGAGCTCAGGAGGACAAGACGAAATCCACAGAATCAGCAAAGAAAGCGAAGGCAAAAAGGGACGAAAGAAATGGTCATTTGGGGACTTGATGTTCCTCGAGGCTCGTCAACGACAAATCTGCTTTCTCCGCACATTCCGTCCAATCATGAGAGTCAGTACAGCAGCTATCGATACAACTTCTTTACAAAATGGACGAACAGAAACGGGCTTCTTATCAATATTTATGTATTGTACTGGCTAGCATGACATAGCTGCAAGAGGGCGTTGATATTGACGAGATACTTCCCGTCTCCAGGTGTCCCGCCCTTTCAGCAGTACCTGCGTGTCTGTACTGCTAGACACCCCTTGCTGTGGACTTCGTTGCCGTCTGCCGTCTGCAGGGAATCAGGAATCGACTGATGATTGACGGTGGGCAATATCGGGTCATTCCTGTTTTGTCGTGTTCCACCTCTCTGCTGTTTCTGTCGTCGTCATCATGCCGCTGTGCCTTTGGTGGTGGAAACATCCGACCTCCTGCTCCCTGATTCTGCTCCACCGCCATTCATATCGTTGTCGTCGGCGGAGGTAGTGGATGCCAAATGCGCAAAGACATTGCATAAACCGACGAGGAATGACAGCCCTGTGATGATCACCCCGGAAGCCCAAAACAGCAGCGTTAGTGAGATCAAGTAAAGACCTTCTGGTTGCTGTGTACGTAGAGTGCTGATCTCAAACTCGACGCATCTACCTTGTTCGCTAAACACCACTGATCCCTTAGCTGAGATTCCAATTATCAGAGCGAATTGATGCTTATGAGGGTCAGGAAAGGAAGCAAAGGTATTCCGATCGCCTTCGGGACCAATATCAGGCTGAGATGTTGCATCGAGCCGGAGACATGGTCCATGATGCGCTCTTATGAGTGTTCAGACGAACAGGCACGACGAGGCCACGCGGATCCGAGTCCTGGATCCGATTGGTGAGGGTGATCTGATGGAATAACATCAAGGTGCGTCTGGCTGAGAAGCTCCATGTTCCCAGGTCAAGAAATGATGGTCGTCACAAGCGTTGAGGACGAAAGCCACGAGGGGAGAACTGCTTATAGTGTGGAGAACTGTTTCTGAAGCAAACTCTGACGGTCTGTCGGTGCTAGATGTCTCCAGTCCTGCCGTCTTCTCTGCAATGTCGGAATGGTTGAAGAAATGGGTAGGCGATCGGTAGTATTGGAAGATGAAGCAAGTAGCGCCTAGATGCCTACGAGGAAATGCTGCGTTTTGTACTCGCATACATGTCCCATAAGGCTTTTGCGCAAAGGAGTGGAATCGCAACAGGACGAACATTCTGTGGGTAACGTATGATCGTCTGATACAGGCAAGACTCCTCCAAACGTCCCAATAGCAAAGGTTGGATAGTCTGTAACTTCGCCTAGTGCCGCACCTTGACACCTTGGGCCATGCTCCAGTTGAAGTGACGCCTGAAAAGTCAGCCTCGGGAAGCTTGTCCAGGAAATCTGAATGGACACCCCATCATTTGCTGTCCATTTTGATTGCACCTTTGACTGGTAGTGACAGATCTGTTCTGTCAAGGGCAACGAATTCATCGTCGACTGCTGGCTACCGTTCACCAAGACTGACTCGTTCTTCTACGTTGCAGAATCTGCCCGGCCGGTATGTCCAATGCATCCAGAAGGTCCGGATTATCCTTGAATTCTGGGCTGTTGATGACATCTTGCGCCTTTGACATGTTTCTCTCAATGATGATTCCGGGTACTTCGCCGTCAAACACTGCAAACTCAGGGAGACCGTTCAGATCCTTTCCCGGGCTGCCCAAGACTTTGGCCAGGTACCTCATAAGCGATGTGAGTGCTCGCCGCTTAGCTTCCTCGTCCGAGTCTTTCGTGGTTTCTAATGTAGTAGATATAATTGCGGGCATGTAGTATGGCAGAACGGCCGTCTCATTAACATTGCCGTCGACATTGAGACCCGCAACGAGTTGTTTCCTGTTTCCCTCATCTAGGGCGTTGAATGCTTTGGAAAACAGCTCGGCTTGCTCTTTGTCTGTAGTCCGGCCCATGGTCAACAGGCGGAGTAGTGCCCGATCTTCTTGATCGCTAACACTAAGTCTGCGAAATCCCTTGATGTACAGCAAGTTTCCACGTTTGGTGAGGACTTTGTCATACCCTTGTCGAGGGTTGGATCTGCCCGCAATAATATCGAGAGACACCTCATGTACAGTCTTGAAGGCTTGAAAGACGGGCTCGATGAAGCTCTTGGAGCCACTAGAGTCAAGATGGCCCAGAGCGCCGGCGACGTCGAGGATTTGCTCCATGAACTTGAGCTCAAATGCGTGTTCATGGCCCCGCATGGCCATCAGTCCTTCTAGGTTGACAGGCACACTTTCGGCTTGGGCCAGTTGGCCTGCATTCAGCTCCGATCCGAGTTCGAGACCTAGCATTACTTCCTGTCTTTTCTCCGGCGTGAGATAGTGCAAAGCCGGAACCATCCCAACCTTGGCTGCCGCCAATAGTACGGTATCATGGTTGTGGTCCTCTAAGCGATGGCGGGTCTTGAAATAGTAATCTTCTTCCAGGTTGGGATCTTTTCCCAAATCATTGATTATCATCGAAACCACCAGGGCAAAAAGATCATCCGAATCCTCGATACCTCTCTCAAAGAGGTCGTACAGCCAGTGGAATGATTCCTCTGTCAAACGCGACTCGGGGATCTGGGGTTGCGTAAAGCGTTCATAGTCACGGTTGTGGACCCATCGAAGGGCAAGAAGACCGACGAGCGTTCGGTTGACCTCGTCATAGTTGATGCCGTAGAGAATTTGCGAAGGGCTCAACGCATCGGCTTTTCCATTTGCCGTGGCACGTTGCTCCTCGGTGCCCTCGACAGCTCTAACACATTTCAGTCGTTCAAGTTCTGGGGAGAAAGCGTCTCTAATTTGGTGGAGGAATGTGGTTTCGTCCAAGCAGTAAAAATTCCCGGCTCGAATGGTCTCTTGTAGAGAGCACGTCGGCTGGGTTTCGGCCGTCATTTGCATTGTCGCACAAGTCTCGAAAGATGAAGATCCTCTCTATCGCCTCCAGATCTTGCGATTAATGTCATGATCGGGTGCGACTTGGTCTGCTGACAGGGCCACGCGATGATGACTCCTTCGTAAAGTCAGATCGAGGAAATAGTCACCGCCTTCTGGTGAATAGCGCATAAGAAGGGACGATTGCCATTAGGATGTGGCTGTGCAGACGCAATTTCCTCCCCTTTTTGATCCCAATCTGGGGAAGCGGCGCAGGCCTCGTGAAAACTGTTGTCTAGAGTACTGAGAAGAAGTCGAAGTGAAATAGGAGTCGGGAGAGGAGCAGATCAGGCATTATCTGTTACCAAGAGACTTCTCAGAACACTGAGGCTGAATATCCGCCTGGCAGAAGCAAGGCGTACTTGATCAACCACTGGGCGAAGCAACTTTGACTAGGAGAAGGCAATTGGCGAAGCCTGCGGCGGGAGAAGTCTGAGGTTGCAATGCGACTGGCCAAAACAGCCAGCAATGCCCCACTACGCTGATTGGCCAGATTGACAACGCTGCTTTTAGAGTCTTGGTATAGGCCGACTGCGGATAAGACGAGCTGCGACCACAACTGCGACAGAAGATTGTTGCTGCACTATCCTCGATGACCACCGAACCAAAGTTCCAGGTCTTGTGAGTCTTTCCACTAGACCAATGTCCTTCTTACCCACAACCGGCGTTTGACCCCAGACCTTTAGCCTGTCAAGGAACACACGGCGTCACAGAGGAAGGGGCTTGGAGAGGCGGAGCTCCAGCTAGTGCCTTTGTTGAATAAGGAATCATGGGAAAAGGCCACACATCTCAGGCCAGAATGCATATTGTGTGAGAGTCAGGAGGTCAGCCTTGCGACACCATAGGACAATGGGATTTTTGGACGTCAAGGTTGGAGCATACAGGCTGCTACACCCTCGTAGTTCTCCAAAGATCCAGTGCTGCAAACGGAGGAGATGGATACAAGTCCACTCCTGTGCTTACTAGATACCCTTTTTGGTGCGGACGATTCCGATTTCCACGACGGCATAGAATCACGTCCGGCACGATATCCAGCTTTGTCTTATAACTTTTGTACTTGGCCGGTTACGAGGCAGGTCAAAGGAGCAGGTAAGTATTGGTTCAGAGACACAGAAGGGTTCAATAAATGCTCTCAGCATAGCAAATACCAGACAGAAGGACTACATGCCATATCGAATTGGCGTCCTCCTTTCAGGCAATGGCGTACACCATGCCAGACTGATGTGAATGGGTTTTGTGACGCTGCAAAGGCAAGTGATTGTTGTTTGGAACGTTATCCGCCTATCAGGGCTTTCCGTGCTCTGTCACTTCGACTACGTGTTGTTAATGAGGATTGTGCGGCCCTCGCGCCTTGTCTTTTCTTGTCTCTGTTACTCATTTGGAACTTCACTTCTGTTTCGCACCTGCGCGACACTTTTCTTCCGGCTTTACTCCCGATCAACAGACCAGGAGGCCGTCATGACGGGGTCTCCTCCACCAGGGGGTCCGCCTCCTCCAAATCGCTTTATGCGCAGCCTTCAGTCTTCTGCAAGAGCGATGCCAAGTAGCAAAAGACCAAAGACCGTAAACAACGATATTCCCGGCAACCCTCCTTACAACCAGGCTTCACCAATTCCATCTTCGAAGAAATCCCGAGAAAGTGCGCTCGACGCCAACTCTTCGCCCTACACCTTGAGCTTGATGCCATCAGCCCCTCCACCTCGAATTCGCACCGAAGAAAACAGTCCGCCTCCAGAGCTCTCCACTCTTATTGAGGCTGCTGTTGAGCGTACCCGCGCTTCTGGTCGACCACATCGGGCATCCAACAAGAAAATGTGTCCCGGCATGGCTCATGCTGAGCAGTCGACTGTCCACGCCGACGACCGGAACTTCATGTCAGATCCGGTCGGGATCGAAGTTGCACCAAAAGGAAAGAAGGAGCAAAAGGAGGTGGCCACGGAGACGAGAGTGGGCAGTGCAGAAGAAAGAGGCAAATCAAAGAGAAAGAGGCGCAGTTCAGAAGGTGATTTTGAAGAATACATTCAAGGCGTGTTCGATCGCTGCAACAATCCACCCCAGTTCATAGGCCCTAAGAAGAATCCGGGGCGACCGCTTCCTGAAACACTTGCTGATGCGGGCGAATGGGACAAGATGCTCTGGACGTGGAAGCTCAACCGTGTGGCGCACAAGGATATCGAAAAGGAATGGGAGCGGGTGACGGGAGAAACAATTGGCCGGAGCAACATGCTGGTTCGATTTTGCCGGCTGAAGGAGCAATTTGCTGTCAGTGGAGAACTCGATGTATGTCCACCCGCTCTGCTCACGTCCATGGTCTTTCCCATGCTAACACGCTGGCTAGTTCCCCGTAAACTGGCTCGAACAATACCCCGACGACTTGAAATACCAGATCATTTCCGAACGAAAGAGGGAGGCAAAGAGAAAGGAGGACAATTTGATCAACGCCAGGGCCAAAGCAATGAAAGAGATCGACCCTCTCTTGTGGGAGACTGTCCAGAGAATCTACCAAGAAGATTACGGAGAGGTGGTGTCCTGCGGTCGATTGAAAACAAGATGGGACAGTATTGTTAAGGATGCAAAAGCAATGGTTCCCAAGAACAATGAAGCCCGTCAGAAGGCCCAGAGCGAGGAAGGAGAGAAAGAGAGCGTGGAAAAAGTCAGAAGACGCATGACAGAAGCGTCATCTTGTGGATTGTGGTAATGGATTAGAGGGTGGTCGCAAACAACAAGGGATACGATGCCAGTGAGAGGACTTGATGATGCAGGCCGGCAATAGATGAGGCTGCATTCAAGCATAGAATGATCCATAAGACTGAGACCCAGGGCATACGATAGGTATGCTCAACGGAAGCCTCCACAACATAGAGAAATACCATGAGACAGACAGAAAAAGTCATCTCACATCCGAATACGAAGTTCGCAATGAAGTCATAGGTTGGAGTAGCCATGGGGATTTCCACTTTCAGCTTCCGACTTTCCCCATATTATGGTGACATCGGCGAGGCTGTCATCGGATATGCAACTTCGTACATAATTAATTTTAAACTGCGCCCTTCCTTCTCCGCATCTTCTCTCCCGCAAGCTTCTCTATTTCCTCTCCCACTCTTGCTTGAGCTGCTTACTGGCGACATTGCAGCTCGCCGATACGATATGGCTGCCAGAATCACTTCTAGCCCGACGGCTGCACCAGCCGTGCTCGAATCGCCGGGGTCTATTCAGTTGCGCGCAGTGGACGATGAGTCTGGCCATGAAAGCATGGTCGTCCCGGCCAATGCTCAACCCGCCATGCGACCAGTTTCTCGGAAACGCCAGACGGTTATTCTCTTCTGTGCTTTCTTCGATGTATTCATCACCATCGGCCTCAACCAGGCTTACGGCGTCTTTCTCAACTATTATCTTTCCGACGGGAGCAGTCCCAAAGATCCGTTTCTGCCGCCAAGCGAAGTATCAAGCAAAGCAATGTTGGCTTTTGTGGGCACTCTGGCCGCTGGGTTGACCTGGGGCGGGAGTATCGTGGTCAACCCGCTCATGGCGAGATCCAAGGATCCTAGGTGGCTTACTGGCGCCGGGGCAGCCTTTATAGGAACCGGCTACGTGCTTGCAAGTTTCTGTGACAAGGTCAGCTCCCTCTCGCAGCAGTCACTCAGGCATGCTCACAGTCTTGATTAGGTATGGCAGCTCCTTATTACACAGGGCTTGATCTACGGTATCGGCACTTCTTTGATGTACTTCCCCATCCTCGCGGTGGCTCCAGAGTACTTTGACGCCCATCGCGGCTCCGCCATGGGTTTTATCTTGTCAGGAGCCGGTGTGGGTGGCCTCGTCTACGCACCGGCGGCTCGTGCCCTCCTAGCAAGGATGGGTGCCGCCTGGACTTTACGCATCTTTGGCGTGGTCAATTTTGCCCTGTGCATACCCATTGTGCTAGGAACGCCACCATCACGGAGTCTCTCCAAGCGACCGACATTGGTGGATGTCAGGCTGGCGAAAAGGCCCATCTTCATTCTACAGGCGACCGCAGCAATGGCTCAAGCCGCCGGGAATCTTGTTCCGTTGACATTTCTCCCCGAGTTTAGTACGAGGTTGGGATACACAGCTGCCTTGTAAGTATCCGGAAGTGTCATATTGACGACAAACGCTCATAAACTATTTGTGTCAGTGGCGCTGCGCTTCTTGCTATCAACAATGCCGTCAACACGGTCAGTCGGATAGCCATGGGCTTCCTCGCGGATGTTGCAGGCAGACAAAACACCTTGGTTCTCAGCGTTCTCGGGAGTGCCATCACCGTCGTGGCTTTCTGGCTCTCCAGTGCCTATGGTAATGATATGGCCCTGTGGATAACGTTTGTGGTGACCTATGGTCTGTTCGCTGGAGGTAATGTTTTCCCCCAGCTCACTGGCGGGAAAGTATGGGAGTTGCTAACGAGATAACATAGGGTATAACTCCTTGTTCCCCACGACGGTGATTGAAGTGTTTGGTGCTCAAGCATATGCATCAGTCAACGGTTTCATCTACTTCATCCGCGGGCTAGGCGCCTTCTGGGGCTCACCTGTAGGTGGAGCTTTGGTTGCAGATGACCAACATCCGCACGCATTCATCACACTGATTTGGTACGACTTTGGACTGTTGATGCTGTCCAGTATTTGCGTGATTGCTGTGCGGGCGCTGGATGCCTCCGAAAAAGGCCAGTTCAAGCTGAAAGCTTGAGTATGCCTATGGTCCATTCCCCTGTATTGGTACTCATAGATCTATGGAGAGAATCCCGACTCAAATACTATATAGTTCCGATATCGGTCTTACTCAGCCTCGCGCCTCGGCAAGGCTTCCCCGCACTCTGCCATTGCTTGGATTTGGCCATGAGGAGAGGCAAGGGAGGCTGCAGGATACAATTTCTCCACAAGCGCCACTCCGCAACTTGGCCTCTCTCGCCATTTGCTTCATCAAACTGTCCCTGGTAGCCTCCTGCACGTGGGTATACGCTGTCTGCAGATTTCTGAGACCAAAGGACATTGAACGTCCCCGATCCTTTTGCGCCGACTGTAGCGATGAAGAGATTCATTTCTGGCCTGCCGCGAGCTCGTCCCAGGCCCTTGTTCCGCTGCTTCAGCACGTCAAGACAATGCCTTGCCGACCACGTCAGAATAGTCGAAGTCGGACCCCGAGACGGCTTGCAGAACGAAAAAAGTACCATATCCTTGGAGACCAAGCTCGAGCTTATTCGGCGGCTGTCGCAGACCGGCGTCACGCATATGGAGGCAGGCTCTTTTGTGCCTGCGAAATGGGTTCCGCAGGTGGGTGTAGCCCCTAGTAACAGCACCTGTACGGGGACAGAATAACTGACATGGTGGTCAATAGATGGCATCAACGGCAGAAATCCTTGAGTCTATCCTGACTCAACCACCTGCTGCGCCCCAAGGCATCGCATACAACTATCTCGTGCCCAACATTCGCGGACTTGAGAACCTGCTCAAGTTATTCCAAGCCAAAGGCGGTCAAAATCCCACAGGCCATCCTACCCCGCCGCCATCCCCCGGGCCTGAACAAACACAAGGTCAACAAGCCCAGTCGGGGAATTCGACAGAGATATCATTATTCGCTGCAGCAACAGAGACATTCTCACAGAAAAACACAAACTGCAGCATTGCAGAGAGCTTGGAGCGATCCAAGCCTATACTCGAGCTTGCAAAGCAGCATAACATCCGCGTGCGCGGTTACGTGTCTGTGGCACTAGGATGTCCGTATGAAGGGCCAGATGTGAACCCTCACAAAGTCGCGGAAATTACCGCTACCCTGTTGGAAATGGGCTGCGATGAAGTTTCCGTTGCTGACACGACTGGAATGGGCACAGCACCTCGGACGCGAAAACTGCTTCAGACGTTGAAGGAAGCTGGGATTCTGGACGAAGATCTCGCTCTTCATTTCCATGACACGTATGGCATGGCGCTGGTGAACACTGTCGTTGGTCTGGAACATGGTGTTAGGATATTCGACAGCTCTGTCGGAGGACTGGGTGGCTGCCCCTACAGCAAGGGCGCCACGGGCAACGTTGCGACCGAGGACTTGCTGCACCTGCTGCACAGCCTGGGCTGTGAGACTGGTGTCGATATGGTCAAGATGGCAGAAATTGGGCAATGGATCACTGCCCAGCTCGGCAGAGCCAATGATTCAAGGGCCGGGAAGGCGACACTAGCACGGCTGAAGGACTCATAGCGGACTTGGGGTTGGAAGATATAACTGCAATGTCAATACCCGTGCTCACCACGGCTGGGATAGGTCATATCCATAAGCTGGTGGTTGCAGCGTGGCACCAATGCGTGGGTGAGCTAGGTCACATTGGCACCTGCGCACCAACAATAACCTCAATTCGCTTTCACGACTTTCTCTGTTCTCCATCATTTTGTCTTCACAAATCTGACCTCCGCGAATTCGACTATGTGGCCGAAGGTCTCGAACCCTCAACAGTGGGATAGTCAGGTCGCCGTCAGCGTCGTAAGGCCCGACGTTTAGGGGTGTGTATACGTCTCCGGCGTCCAATCGTAAGCACCACTCAACCGTATTATCCCCATCGACGACAAGCGCTGATATGTGCCAAGGGTTCTTACCACCGTCTCTGGACTCAACACCACGAATTGCGACACGCAGATCTCGTCGGTCGGCCCCATAGTTATACGATGATGACTGATCAAACTGTCAGATGAGCTAGCAGGCGCCAAAAGCATAAGAGATGGGATAGATCTGCTCATGAGAAGCTCGACAAGACCGTTACAGCGTTTTAGATTGCGCCCAGCCATACTCCAAGACAAATGGGTAGAGGAAGACCACCGTCCCAGCGTACCGAGGACGAGAAGCTGGCCATCCGAAGGGAAAAAGTCAGGTTGAATGTCCAAGCACACAGAGAGCGCCAGAAGTTGAAGAAGAAGCTCGAAGCGCTTAATGCTCCGTGCCAACCTCCAAAGCTCCGATGGGTTCAGGAGACGAAATGGCAGTCCAAGAGGACAACAGACTCTGGCGATCAGAAGCAAGTATCGAAGCCAGAAGCACCACGCTGTGACAAGCATCCGGCGTTGGAGGGCAGCCTTTCAATCCCCCCGAGTCCTGAGAAGCAGTACACTCTTGGTCTTCTGGCCTTGTTTCGATCACGCCTATTGCCAGAACGTGTCACACTACGATGTTCAGGACCTTCGGAACAGCGCTTGACGACACCGTGCGCCCCTTGGGTGGTGAGAGGCTATGAATTAGCTACCATCAACGACAACCCTCTCCTGACTGGTATGCTTCGTGCGCTGGGGCTCGCTTTGCTTGCCGGGGAGCACCAGCGAGAAGACATCCAGCATGTTGCGCAACGTATTTATCAGACGACTCTCCCAGGAGTCAGTCGGCAGCTCGGACTTTTGATGGACGACTACAGGCACCGCTCCAACGACTACCCGGCATTGATGCTGTCCTGCCATGCAGCTGCTATGTTCGAATTAAGCGCCAGCGGGTCGCTGCATGCCATCTCCCGTCATGTGCGTGGCCTGGGCTGCTTGCTAGTCCATCACTTTCTGGTGTCGAAATCGATGCCGGAAGAGATGTTCGATCTGTTGGAGGAATACCGACTATTCGAAATTGTGTTTTGCCTCATCAACCGCCAACAATCAGTGCTTACCGGAACAACACTGGGCAGGGAAGCCACCTACCACAACAGCTCAGACTTTGGGAATTGCCATATCAGCTCGTTCAGTAGATTGGTTGATCTCACCGGCAATATTCCCCCGATCATGGTTTACGTCGATAACCTGAAAAGCAGGACTGGGCTAGGAGAGCGAGAACTTGATCGGCTACACGGGTTTCTAAAGACACTTTTTGACACTACGAATGAATTCCAAACTTGGTCTGAAGACTTCCTTGCCAATGATGCCCGCTCAGTCGCCGAGACAGCAGCCTACATTTCTGGGGATGGCGATCTCACATTTCCCAATCTTGAAGTAGTGGTGGCCTGGGCCTACTATCTTTCGTTCAAAATACACACTCTCGACACGTATATCTCTGTGATCGAACATGTCACTCTGATCCAACAATCCCTGACAAATATCGAGTTTGCCGTGGACAGCCCCGACACACATGACGCCCAATCCTGCAATATGAGCGAAAAGATAGGACTGCTACGCTCGGAACTGGTCGATTCGACGAAGCTTCTTCTTCGGTCATTGCCATACTTCTCAGAAAGCAGCTTAGGGTATATTGGACGCTCGCTAGTCGCATTTCCCTTGGAAACGGCCAAACGTGCTCTCACCCAAGAGTTTGAACGACGATCTGGCCTGACGTTGCCAGCAAGTGATATTGTTCTCTTGAACCTCTCTGACAACTGGGCCGAAGACATCATCGATGGCCTAGCAGTCTGCAAGCAGATTGCTACCAACGCGATTGCATCGGGATGCGCATTGTTCTCTGGGTAGCTGCATCGAACCAGTGGACGACAGCGTCACCACACAAAGGTCTAAGACCATCCTCTGAAAATCAGACGAGCGATGTCGCTTGGGCTGCTGCTGTCACCACCTCTTGCCAATCTTCGTGATGGAGGACGAGGCGAACCCAAGTGATGTGGTGACTCCAGCCCAAATTCGCCGCCTTGAGTGAAAGGTCAGTGACGATAAAGATCTTGCTTGAGGCCCGGGCTGGAAATGGATCTCACGGCCTCACAAGAGAGATATTATCACGATCCAACTTCCACAGCGATGGGGACATTGAGCCGTGACATTCGGGCTCATGGACGAGACATAAGTTTTCCATCGGGCCTTCTTCTTACCTTGATACTTTCGTGTCCCATATTCTCGACTCGATTACCTCACTGTATTCAACCATGAATCTTGAAGGACGCACCATCAACTCATCCTATAGTTACTTGGTCAACAATGGCGAAATCCCCGCTGGTACATTTCATTGCCAACATATCATCGCAGCCTATTTAGACGAGCATTTCTCCAACAGCATGGGCTTCTATAAGTCTTTCCAACAATGTCCAAGCGTCCGGGAATTCGCCCCCCATCTCGGCAACGAACACGGTCAAGGACGGGTCGAGTTGGATTTGGCAGGGGATGTGCGGCTCGTTCTGGACAACGTCGTGTATGGCCCTCGTTTTCCTCGGGTGCCGGTGGCATACGACAGACTCTTTCTCAGCCTACCCAAATTGTTAGACAGCGGATGCACACTGGAGATCGATACTTATGACCACTGGATCATACGGCGCAATGGAAACTTACTGGTCTTCGGCCTCAAGACTCCGTCCCTCCCAGACCCAGAAATACGCGTTGTGGTCGGGCCATATGTTCGAGGAGCGCAGAATCTGGGAGTTCCTCAGTCTCTGCAGAATGCAATCGCGAAAGAATCTCCACGGGCCGAAGAGAGACCGCCTCCTGCAGAACTGCAAGCCGCTATCATGAGGGCAGCCACACGGGATATGGGGAAACCGGCCGCATCGGTGCTGAGCCCAGCTACAAGGGTGACTGTGCCAGTCGAGAACAAACCGATGAAGCCCTTGTCGGATGTGGTCAGCAAGGCAAGCCACAAACCCGCGAACAATTCTCCTCGACCAACGCGAGGCAGTGTGTCAGCGAAGCCAAGGGACGCTGCACGTAAGCACTGGGGGAGTCTGTCCTATCGGGCATTACCACCGGCAGGCAGGGATACGAAGTAAGCATCTTGGAGGATGTACTGGCTGGCGATGTTTCTCAAGGTCATCAATGTAACAGGGCCTGAACAGATACGATCTATATAGGTAGCATAGTGGGTGGCTGATACATTGGTCAGATCTTATTCGCACTGAATGTTCCACTCGAAGGGCTGGATCGAACTCGAGACATATTCTTTCCCTCAAATTGATTGTATCTGTTTGTACCTGGTACTTTGATAGAACTTCGTATGAGTCTCGGCGTCTGTCAAAATGTCGCGTAAAAAGCTTATCGAGTGGCGAGCCTCGTTAGTCATGATTGTCCTCATCGTCTTCAGTCCTTCGTCTTCAATCCCAACCACGACACCAACGGCACAAACCAACCTCACTCGAGGCTATTACTATTTTACTTCCTCTAACAGTAAGAAATCACTCTTTTACATACTTCGTGTGGTGGTGTTGAGACTATCCCGCTTCCTTTCCGATCACCTCTGCGGAATTGAACCCGAGTGCGCCAATCGGGTGTCTATGGCGCTGTTGGCCTGTGCCTCGAACAATGCGACCATCTGGAAGTAATGGCGGCGGCGGTGACGAGGATGTACTGCCGTATGAAAGGAATGCCGGGCTGATCATGGCCGTACGTTGACCAGGATTCCCCGCGGGTTGACAAGGACATCCAAACACTGACTGAACGCGCAAAGACCAACAATGCAACCACAGCCTTCAAAGCCAGCACCGAGCGCCTGTATTTATCCAAGCCGCATTTCCACAAGTACTTCGCAAAGAAAGTCAAACGGGCTTCCGCAGCCGTCCATCGTGGCTCCTGGCTTCGGATGCGCGCAATCAAATGGGTGATTCAGCAATTCCTCGAGAGACCCTCGGACCAGAACAAGGTCGTCATTAATTTCGGCGCTGGATAGTGAGTCGAGATTCCTGTGCCCGTGGCTCCTTTTCGTAAGATTTGAGAGGACTGCGCCAACTCGTTCAGTGACTCTTTACCCTTCCGATGGTTGTCCCAGGAGGCCGGGCTTTGTGCCGGGGCCAAATTCATCGACGTCGACTATGACCTGGTGATGGAGACCAAAAGAGACATTATCATAAGCACACCGGAGTTGAGAGACTTGCTGCATTTCTCTGGCCCATCCTGTACCGGCAGCGACCCTTGCGTGCTGGTCGACAGTGAAGAATATGCCGCAATCGGATGCGACATGCGCAATCTTCAGAGGCTGGAAAGACTGCTCAAGTCAGTGATCAATTTGGATGAGTGTTCCGTCCTTTGTATTGCCGAAGATTCCACCTCATTCATGCCTGTAAGTGCTGCCGACACACTGATATCGTGGTGCGCCAGACTATCAAAGGGTGAGTTCGTGCTCCGATTCTTCTGCGGACGACTGGCACATCGGTTTCCCTGACTGCTCATTACCATTAGATGTCACCTTCTGCCTCCTGGAGCCTTGTAGCCCGGATCAGCCAGACAATCCGTTTACCAGGAAAATGACCGATCACTATACTGGCCTGGGCACCCCCCTGAAATCCATCTTTCAATACCCAGATGACCGCTCTCAGATACAGCGCTTCAGCAACGCGAGCTTCACCCAGATCGATTACCAGTCGCTATGGGAGCTCTGGGCCGACCCGCGTTTTCTTTCTCCGTCGCAACGCATGGAGCTGGACCATGTTGAGCCTTTCGACGATTGGGAAGAATTTGCTCTCTGGGCGAGCCACTATTGCCTGGTGATTGCACAAAACGGTGGTCATCCCGTCCTTCCAGGAAAGCTCATCAAGTCTCGTGCCAACTCGGTCTCCAGCGAAGCGTCTGATATCTCGGCGAGAACATCGTCGCCTTGCAACCCCGACTCTGAACACTTTGCTTACCGCTATTATAACGATCCAGGCGAGCTCTGCCAGCGCCACCACGGATCAGCGTACCCAATACCCGATCAAGACGCTGTTGCCATCTTTGGGGGTGCTGGGTCAAAGTCATGCCTTTCGACAAGCGCCGTCTGCCGGCCACGCCATCTTAACGACGAGACTCCTATAGTTTTGCCCCCCGAAGTCGGTGCTCGATGCTGTCATGTCATAACTGCCCTGAATAATGGAGACAACATTCTGGTTGGTGGACGGCTCTCACCAACTCAACCTCTAAAAGACTGTTGGTTACAGAAAGGGAACATCTGGTATCGTATCCACGATCTGCCTGAAGGCCGGTATCGACACCGACTAGCACCTGTGACCTTGCCCGACAACGTTTTTGGCGCCATCTGTTTTGGAGGCAAGGTCAACCCGACCAAAGTGGCCACGGACGTGCTGTTGTGGGAGCCAAACAAGGGCTGGCGCGAGCTGCGCTTGTTCGGAAAGGAGCCCAAACCCAGGTTTGGACCGAATTTCATCTGTCTAGGTTTCAACCATGGCCTTCTTTTCGGAGGCATGAGGCAAGACGGGGTCATTTGCCAGGGCATCTGGCGCTGGCGACTCGTGATCCGCGATAATGCCGTGCAAGCACTGAGGTTTCGCCCGTCGCACGGATTGGATACCAGCATTGGATCATACCAACACTTTGCGAGATTTGGTGCATCTTACGGCTTTGTACAAGACTACCTACTCATCATTGGCGGTATTGGTCGATTGGGATGCATACCGAAAACGTATGAGATCTTGTCTCTGGATGGGTCGTTTTCGACATGGCACGATGAGAGCAAAGAACCGAGCTTCCGGGTGTCGGCCGTGGAGGCAATGTGCTCGCAGGACTGCCCACGACCCTTCCTTGTTGGCCATTCCACCCTTCGAACGCGGACAGGAATGTATGTTATCCTGGGTGGAGGCGCTGACTGTTTCAACTACGGCGAGTATTTCAACAAAGGGATTTGGGTTCTCTACGAGAAAGAAGCCGGACTTGCCGCTGATTGGGTCATTGTTCCCAGCAAGGCTTCCAGATATCCTCCAGCGAACTCCGACTCGAGCTTCACAGCGGTGGACAGGCGGCCCGAAGGTGTTCTCATTGCTCCGGCCGTGCTGACTGGCCCTGAAGACTTCCATGCTGCAGTGCGTGTGTCTCGACCTCTGCACATGAGCGGACTAGAACTCGGTTCGTGTAGGTTGCAGTCAGTCGGCTTCCTCAAAGCAGCACTCCTCCAGAACAGCATGAGCGAGGAAATGAGCTCTGCACTGAAACACTCGACACATGCACATATGTCACTCGTCCAGATCTTGGACGCGCTCGGCATGACATCAACTACCTTTGACATTCGCTGTCCCGGTGCGAAACTGGAAGACAACAATCATGTTTGTCCAACAAAAGCCCAGTCAGATATTGACGAGGAGTTGCAGATTCCCACGCAGCTAAGCAGCATCAGCTCTCTTCTGCACTCGGTCCGATTGGTGATATCAAAGAAGATCTCCACCAAGCTCCAGTACAATGCGACGGGAAATATCGTGTTTCAGGTCCACGGCGCCCGAAAACTGCTCCTTTTCCCGCCCGGCGACCAAAGCAAACTCGAATTCCCACCTGGAGCAAACACGAGCAATCTGGACATCTTCTGTGATAAGACGCCGTTCCAAGAACACATCTTCTATGCACCGTCAGGCACAAGTCCCCACATCGCCATACTGAAGCCGGGGGATGCCTTGTTCATTCCACCTTTCTGGTCTGTGGCTAGTGTGATATTTGTCGACAGTAGCAATGACAAAGACCGTCTGTGCAATGGCCCCTCATCGCCGAGCACCCCGAGCGAGAAGTCATCCCACCTCAGTAGCAACGGCTCCATCTCGGGAAGTGAGTGTGTGTCGGATTGCAAAGAGACGCGACGTATCCAGGATGACTGGGTCGACGTCACAGTCAATCTCTCGTTCCGCAACTTACCACCTCATCTGTTTTGTACCAGCTCTTCTCACGACTCCCACAATGATTTGGTAGCCTATGAAGAGGGACGACGACATCTTGAAAGTGTTGTGAAAAGGTTCACGTCCAATGTTTGCCATTCCACTCCACGACAGAACGGGCAAACTGCTCCCACAAAGTCTGTCGTCGGCTCCGACCTCATGCTCACAAACATCCCCAAGGACGTGGCGAAAGCTTATCTGCAAAGGCTAGGCAAAGAGCTGCTAATGATGGCCGAGGAGTTGTGAAGTTTGCTTCGTCCTGTCCGCCACTTTATAAGTGATGGTGCAAGGTGTAATCTGGGTCTGATTTTGGGGCCGCAGACGAAGGCTGAATTTCAGACATGATGATGCAGCAGCACAATGATGGCGGATCTCCCATACGATGCTCCATCCTGAATCAGCAAGAGATGGACCAGATCACTGCACGATCGAGACTATTCGTGACGACCAAAGCAAAACTAGTTCATGTGGCTGTCCACTCCTCCTCGTTGACGCTAAGCACGTACTGACGGTGGTACGAGGTTGTGCTGTTGTCATTCGCACGACTTGTTAACTACAGTAGCAAGACAAACGAGACATGGTGTGGTTCACAACTAACCAAACGCAACCACCTGAAACAGTTTCGAAGTCAGGCTTTGTTTTCCCATCCGTCTGGATTGTCATTGTCACGACTCAGCATTCTGAGGGACAATGAAGCACCAGTTCTATCTCTTCACCGCATGTCAATATATCAATCTACCCAAGGAACACTCCGGACCTTTCATCAGATTCATCCATGCGGAGCATTCGTTTCTCCTAGACAGTTCAACCCGATCCAACACCAGCCAGAACAATCTCCCAGACCAACCCATACATCTCTTCATTCAAACGAACACTTCCCAGTGTTGACTCTTGAAAGTCCCCACGATCAATCTGCGATGCCTTCAACCCAAGAAAGATGGATGGTCTGGAACGACAGCCCACACCACTACTGCCACGACCGGAATCTCTTCTTCAACCTCAACAAGGATCCCACAGCCGACCAGAACAAGGACTTTGTGGTGCTGGGAAAGGGCGACGTGGTGATCCCCATAACAGGAAGCGAGAAACTCACGGCCATCCGCCTCCAAAACGTGTTGTACTACAAGACCGACAAGCCACGGAACATCATCAACCTGAAGGCCCTGCAGCGCGATTATCCCAAGTTAGTGCTGAGTCGGACCGTCAAGATTGGCATCTACGGCACGGCGATCGAGCATGCCGATGACCCGGGCAAGACGTTGCTTGTTGTTGACGAGTACGACGAAGCTGCGAAGCGTTAAGTTGGGTGTGTTTTCCTAGGGAGGTATCTGTCGGAGAGTTTACATTCGGTGAATCTGTGTTTTGACGAATCAAGCGACAACGGCATCTACCCTGCTCTGACAAGTTCAGAAAGGGTCAACATCGTGATAAGTGACGGATAGAAAGGGCGCAGGATGCACGTACATCTTGTTGGCTGAAGGTGAGTTGGACATAATGACACAAGTGAACTCTGCTGATGGTCCGTAGCAGTGGGAGTGACAATCATGCTCTATTTGTCAACCTCACTTATCACCTGCTGGCCGTTCGCCGTGGACATGGCTATGAGTGGGCAAATAAGCAATGAACAAGTTACAGACGGTGCCAGGCCACTATTAGATGAGCGATTCCAGCACTACGGTGCTACGGGACTGCACCATTGTCCATTGTCCATTATCCACTGCACATTCGATTATCACTCTCTTGACAGAGCAAACATTTCACAATCGGATGGGCTTGAGTGAGCAGATTCTCGATGCGCCGTCTTTTGAATTCTTTGCCCATCTTTCCCCATCTTCTCTCTTTTGTCGATACTCTCCATTTGTCCATCCATTCTATGCTTTCCTGGTATCACATTCATGCCGAAATCGCCCCTCCGAACTATTTACTTACAAACCTCCATCATCGCACTTTGCTACATCTCCAGATCCAAGTTACCGTCACACACAGGCATAATCGACCATATATACCGACCACCTAACCATGCCTCGTCTGGGTGGTCGGGATTTGATCCCGCTTTCGCCCACGGGCTGGGTCTACGGTGGCGGCGGCGGCTTCTACTATGGGGACGAGGACGACGACTACGATAGTGGTGATGATATTCTCTCCCCACTCCCTCCACGACGTCCTCCAGGCGTGACGATCCCGCGACAACCCGTCCGTAGCACCGCGCGAGACATCCCCCTGCCGGACTCGTATCCGTATCCGCCAACACCATTCCCTTTACCGACGAGATTCCCCGAGCCGCCGCGCGGATCGGCCCAGCATAAACAGAGCATGAAGTTCACGCCGTGGATCCTCAATCTGACCTCGAAGACGCACAAATGCGCAGATGTGAATCTGTTCCGGCTACCGCGACCGGTGACCCGGGAAGAAGCATCGCGAGGTGGTCAACGCCAACAAGATCCCCAGAACAGGCGGCGCAGAGGCACGGTGGTGCTTCCCATCCTCCCGGGCCCAAAACGCCGGGTCGAATTCGACGTCAGCGTCATGACCCTCTCCAACGTCCTGTACACGCCCGGGGCGAGGTTCTCGGAACTGAGCTGGAAAGTGCTCGAGCGGCAGGGCTTCACCCGCCATGTGCTGCACCACGACCACATGCACGACGTGACGCAGCTGTCACCACCGACACTGACACCAACAACACAACCAAGACAACCGCCACCGCGACACGGCCACGGCCACGGCCAGCGAACACGACCGCCGCACCACCGCCCCGTGACGGCCGTCGAAATCGGCTGGCGGGGCATCCGACGCGTCGAACCGTCGCGACCACCACCATCGCGAAGAGGATACCCAGACCCACGGGGCGCCCCGGCTCTCGGGCGTCCCAACGCATACGGCCGCTGCGGCCCCTCGGCCAAGGAATCCAGCGTGATCCGGCACCGCGGCGTGCCGGGCGTCGACGTCCTGTGGGTCGGGTACGACCGGACCGTAGACCCGCGGCATCTGCACGTGCACATGACGGGCGCGGATATGGTGGATGTGCGCCTGTGGAGCTGGGGCGTCGAGATGGGCGTCGTGGGCAAGAGCGCCGTCTTTGGTGGGTGGGTTGGATGGATTGGGCCAAACGGCGGCAGCGCCGCCGGCGCTGGTGAAACTGGACGGGAAGGCGTGGAGAACCGTGGACGAGAGCAGGAGGGCGACGGCGACGATGAGGATCTGTTCCGCAAGATCGTCCAGGGCGGGCTGAGGGCGGGGGAGGAGTTGGGTGTCGTATAGTACAGCACAGAGATGGCGCCGTGTTAGCTGGAGTCAGCGACAGTGGGACACCAGACAGCAGAGACCGGAGGACCAGTGATGATATGATATGATATGATACCAACAATACAAATTCCAACCATCAATTTTCGACCCAGGATTCAATACCACGTATACCGCGCATACTCATATGTCTACGCATGGGCATATGATACTCGCGGTGTACCGCACAATCAAGCCTGTACAGCTGCCTACCTAGCCCGCAGCACAGCCTGATGGATAGACACCCGAGGGGATGGGAAAGAATCGAAAGCTAAAATCATGATCTGGTCTATTGATCCATGGGTCTATGGATCGGTTAAAATCTGTCGGGATTGAAAGAACCAACCAATATCCTGTCGCCAGCTATATCTATGTATCCTACATATGTGTTGTGTTCTCGCCGCGTACTAGATTACTAGATTACTAGATCCAGGAGGCAAGCAAGCAAGAAAGGGAGAAAGATAATCCCCCTTCCACGACAGGTTGAGCTCAGTGCTGTCACTCCCCTACCAACCCAATCCCCGGACTCTGAGGAGCCACATCGCCATAGTCATCTTTCAAGTCCAGCACATGTACATCCGTCCCACATGCGCGATCTAATCCCACAGAATCGCCGGTCCTGGAGGGCAGAGAGCCGAGACAATGATGCCGGCTCGGCGCGGACGAGCACGTCGACTTTATTGTCCTCTGACCAGACTCCCGTGTTTGGAGGGGACCCGGCGCTGACGGTCTACCCGCGTTTCCATGCCGCTGCTACGACGGAGGACGCATCTCTCGCAGGATCAAAGGATTGTCGACTTCGCGTCTGTGGAAATCTTCCCACTCTCGACGGGTGCGGGCTGTACGGTGCGGTGAATCTAGGCCAGATCGAGAGACATGCCTGGCGCAGGGGGAACTGGGTGTATGATTTCGAGGTTCTTCAGCTCGAGAGGACCCGGCTGTGGCGATATGCGCGTCTGTGTAATTCGGAGTGGCTCGGTTAGATGACGATTCAACATCGTTCTCCCTTGAGGGATTACGTGGAGGTTGTCGAAATTTGCTGCCTTGGCCTTGTTGGGTACGAGGTGGTCGCTCGGGCAGAGGACGACGAGGATGTTGTCCCAGTGACTGCCGAGAACGACGCTGGCCAGGTCGCTGGAAACGAGTCTGCGATGAGAGTCGCCCACCGTGTAGTCTAACAACGATAGCCCGGCCATCCAAACCCATGTCTCGACCGCTGCTCATCACATTGGTTCCATCCTGATACCTCGACCCACGCCAACGTCTCACTGAACGCATGCGGGGATTGTAGTGTCTTAGAGGAAACACCCAGTCCTGATACCCTTCGGTCGAGGTGTAGACGCTGTCAAAGCCTCCAAAGTCGGGATCGCCGGGATGGAAAAGAAGGGTGCTCTCGTCGGTACAGTCGATCCTTTCCAGGGCATGGTAGTACGAGAGGCGCAACGTGGCAACTGCTGTTTCCAGGTCGCCCAAGCAGATCATGCTTATTAGATCAAGGGTTCTGTGGACCTGGTGTCTGATTTGGTCTCGCCGAATTCGTCGTGTTTGGTCCGTTGAGTCTTGCCTGCACCCTGGAGCGGGAGGGGACTCAGAGGCTGCTTCAACGCGAGATCGATATCCAGATCCAGATCCAAATTCTGCCGGAATGGTGTCGGAAGACTGCTGCTCCGAACCATGCGCTGGATCCTCCTGTTCGTGAATCGAAATAGTCTCTGTTCGTGAGGAGGCAGACTCTCTGTCATGCGATTGGGGAGGGTCAGAAGCTGCTTCAAGATTAGAATCGCTGCAGCGACCTGCCTCGTCCCACAAATCTTGGGGCATTTTCCCGTTCTTTTGCTCCATCCTGAATCACGCAGATAATGGATCTGTTCAATAAATGAGTGGCCCAGACGAAGATCAAAAAAACCCTGCTTAAGTAGCCGCACGGGAGACCCAGGTGACAGGGACAAAGCATGGGGCCTGACTCACAGAACGACATCCGCAAACAAGAATGTGTCAAATCATTCCTACTACACGAAACGCCGTCACCCATGACACAGCCGTTTGATAACCTTAACCAGTGAGTAAGGTCCAATACCCTGCTGGACCGCCAAAGTGCAATTGTAAAGAGTGCAATAGCCAAGAGCGCATGTGTGGTCAAGAAGATGTATAGATTTTGGGGTCACCCAGGAGAAAATTGTAGTTGACTCCATCCAACCAATTCCTGACCAACAGAATGGTGTACAGAGTGTCGGTAATGTACATGCTTTTGAGATGATTTGATGATGTACAGGGATTATGCCTCGTTGGCCATTCTCTCGGCAGCTTCCCTTGCTCTTTTCAAGTCCTCCTTTTGTTTCCTGATCGCGTCCATGCCAGCTTTGACCCGCTGCCGGTCCTCTTCTGCCTGTGCAAAGAATTCCTTTAGTCTTTCCATTTGCTCGGTTTCCTCAGGGTTCTCGGGGTAGTCCTCGCATCTTGTGGTGTTCTGGAACCATTTCCATATGCTCCCTGGTTGGTGTGGCCCTAAACGCAGTTCCACAGTTCTGGTGAATATCGACGTCGGAGTAGGGTTCGACGACGAAGATGGTGATGCACTGGAGGTTGTCTGGTCGGAAGCTTGCGATTTGGTCTCTATTTCGGTCCACGTTTCTCGATACTCGCCGTCGTTGCTTGTTTCTAAAGACGTCTTTTCCAGCTCTCTCAGCGTCTGCTGGTCGGCACTCTCAAACGTCAATTGCAGTCGCCGGGGGCCCTGTTCTACTCTGATTGGTAGACCTGGGTTGTGGTATTTCAATCGTGGTAGGTGATCTTTCTGAAATATTCTCGCAGGTCTCGTGCTCTTGTTCCACTGCTTTCGGTCATATTGCAGGCTTAACCGCGTCAATTGGGGAGAAGGTGGAGGAGGCAGGATAGCTGCGCCTTCGCCATGGCGGACTTTGAAAAGCTGCGGAAATGAGCACGCATTCGGCCCGTCGAAGATCTCAAATACTCACTTTCTAAAATATCATCAGTAACTCTTCTACAAGACAGAGAAAGGACTCACAGGTTGAAGACCGCGCATGCGCTTCAGGACATGCACCATTTTCGCGACCGTCGTAGCTCCCAACTAATCTTGGGCCAGGTGCAGACGACGAAACAAAGGTAGAATAAATGCAAAGGTAGCTCCACAGTGTGCTTGGGAAATCCAGCAACTAGTTGAACTTCAATGCACAGTTCACTTGCTGCACATGCACATCTGGAACAAAAGTGTCAAACTCAGAGCCTGTCCTGATACAAACGCGCCGAGACAAGGCTGCGGCTCGGCGTGTTTGCTACCAGGCGGGTCTGCTGGTATTTGAACTCTATTCGGACAAGGCTCTCCCCAAAAGGGGTGGTTTGTTTGCCCAGCGAGGTTTTGATGATGTGAAGGATGAAAAAAGACCTGCAACCTACAAAGGGTTTAACAAAGACATGGCCTCCCAATTCTTGTGTGCAGTTTCAGGTAAGCAAGAGGAAGGCATGTCTATTCAAACAAAAGGCGGGCATTAGGACAGGGTGACAAATGCCAGAGATATGTATTTTGTAAGTTGTACCAGGATCAACAAATCCACCGAACCTTGAGCCACTTCATGGTACATTGCAGCTTCTGAGCTCTACAGGAATGAAGATATGGAATATTGTTTGAGCGAGAGCTGGAGAGTTTGAGTAGTGTTAACTGTTATCCATAAAAGTCCTTGTCTCTCCCAAGAGTCTTCCAACCCGATCTCTGACCTTGACCCTGAACGTCGTGTCAAAACATAATTCTGTAGGCAGCACGATGGTGCGACATCACGTATTGCTAGTTTTACAGATCGTGGTGCCATGCAGTGGCCAGGCTTGTGATGGAGTACATTGTGAATGCAATCATTCTCGAAGGTCCGGTCTGGTAGAGAGGAAACGGACCGGTATACTTGGACGATGACCCTGTTAAGGTCAGTACTGTAGTGCCTGAGCTATTCTCTCTCAACTTATAGTGCCAACGCGTTGATTGTTAAAGTTAAATGTGCTCTTGTCTTGTTGTGGTGAAGTAGCATATTCCCAACCCAGAAGACATTTAGCGGTGCTTCTTTGTGAACGAGGTCCGGAGAAGTTGAGCTCCTCTGTGTTTGCAGAGGCACATTGATTCCTGATCAGGCAAATGGCGGAGGTTCTGGTGCAGGGCTCTGTTCGTACATTTTTGAAAGAACAACGGTTGTGGCGGGACTGTGTGAGAAGAACACCGTAGATAGTGAACTGATGTCTTGGATGTCAGCACTGGTCATTGTCTGACAACGTAGACGCATAGGTGCAAGGTGTAGTGGTCATGGAAAGGAGCAGGCAGAGTCAGGAGGTTGATGGGAGTCCAATGGTAGAGACAGAGGAATATGTTCACGAGCTTGGTACAGAGTTGTTCTTGATCTCATCATCATCTGTAGAGAGACTCTGGGCCTTGTGACCATCCAGTGACTATAGAGATCGTATGGTTGGCAATCAAGGAGTGAAAAGGAAATCACAGTCTGTGAGAAATGCAAACGTCTCTACAGCAATTAGTAAAATTGCACCAGACGATCCTGTCAGGAGACTTACCAACAAGCAATAGCCAGCGCCAAGTTTCTCTCCTGTCGACACAGACCACAACCTGTCCGTCTAGAAGACCATAAGGAGAACAGAAGGCCAAAGCCCAAGCATTGCCTGCGCCCTTTCTCGACAAGTGACAGCGCAGACAGCACAGCGCAGGCAGTCCGGCACCCCTTCCAACTTGGGACTGGCGGCTCTGGGAGTGAACACTCTTTCTCTCCTCTCCTCTCTTCTCCCCTTTCTTCTTCATCATCACCCTCATCATCACCCTCCTTCAATCATCCTTCATCAAGGCCACACCATCCCAAGCATCGTGCGTCTTCACCTCCACGCAGGCTTCGTGAAAAGCTATCTTCAGAGATAGCTGTCGCGTTGACCGCGTCGGACAGTGTTGTCGACACTTCACGTTCGTTCGTCTGGAACATCATCCATCTTACCCCTTTTACAAACCTTCTTTACCACAATCCGTCTTAGGACAGTCTTCCAAAGCTTGAGCAGTCTTCACCATGGCTGTGGACAATCCTGTCTCCGCCGCTGAGGATGACTCGGCTGTTCATCACCAAACCGTCACCTTGCGCCCCAACAAGAAAAAGACCTTCGGCAAGCCCAAAGTCCGAGCCCCATACCGCGTTGTGGAGGTTGAGAAGAAAAAGCCGCAGCGTACCTCTCTCTTCTCTCTCGTGTTTACCGGACTCAACATCATCAGTATCTCGGCATACCTTTGTGTACTCTTCATCAATATCATCCAGACATGGTGGCGAGGTCAGGGGTTTCATAGGGCTGCTTATCTCTTCGCTCTTGGACAGTTCTATGACAACCGTAAGTGTGGTCCTCTCTCGGTCGACGTCGACTAATCCTGTCAAAGTATCGTCGATCTTGGATGGAGCCTGGCGTATCGTGGTCGGCCTCGCCCGTGACTCTAAACCACGACCGACACTTCGCATCCTCGGCAACAATGTCCCAGGAGTTGATGTCCTTGTTGTTTGCTGTGGTGAGCCGGATGATGTCGTCCTGGACACGGTCAAAGCTGTCTGCAAGCTTAACTGGCCACATGACAAACTCAGAGTCATTGTGGCTGATGATGGCAATATGGAAAGCCTTCGCATCCAAGTCGAGAAGCTGCAAGGCAGATATCCACATCTGTATTACCATGCTCGTAAGAAGCCCAGCGATGGGAACCATGGATACAAGGCTGGCAATCTGAACCAAACCATCCGCGAATATGTCATCGACCTTCCTGGTGGCCACAATGACTTCATGGCGATTTTCGATGCCGATATGATGCCTGAGCCTCAGTTCCTGCGAGCCCTTATCCCACATGCCCTCAAAAATGAAAAAATTGGGATGGTCACTGCAGCTCAGGTATATCATTGCATTTGCGTTTGGTGATCGTCGCGCTGACAGTGATAGCATCACTACAACATTCCCAATGATGATCCGTTGAACCAAGCCAACTCGACTGGAACTGCAGCTGATGATGGGCTTCGAGACTCAGTCAACGTCGCCTGGTGCCCTGGCAGTGGCTTCATCGTTCGTAAGGAAGCTTGGTCTGAGATTGGTGGTTTCCCAGAATTCTCAATCACTGAAGATCTCATCACCAGCTGGTTCCTGCATGGAAAAGCCTGGAGGATCGTCTTGGTTCATGAAGTTTTGCAATGGGGGCTGCAGCCAGATTGCATCCTGACTCACTTGAAGCAGCGCCGACGCTGGGTAAGCGTGAACATGACCTTGTAAAAAAGTGTTGATGACTGACACAGCACAGTGGACTGGACATATCCGTGACGCTTTCAAACTGGGCTTCACCTTGTGGGACTACCGCCTCAAAGAAGCTACACGGCTTCAACGCATCGCCATGCTGCACCATAGCTGTCGACCTTACTTGATGACATTGACCAAGCTTGCCACCTCTGTTTTCGCATTTGTCTGCCTCTACCGCGGTCGACCTGTCATAGCTACCCCAAGTCAGAATGCACTGTATTGGGCTGTCATGTTCCTTGCAATCGTTCGTATGATGGCACTGATTGGAGACATCAAGTCGGTCTTTGGCAAATACTACCTGAGCGTCCGTCGTCGTACTGCCACCGGAGTCTGGATGGGTCATCACTTCTCCCGCGATGTTCTTCAAACCTTGCTGCCAAAGCGACTTGGTGGTCTGCGTCTTGGGTTCGGAGTGAGCGGTGTCGGCGGTACTTCTGTTAAAGAACGCGATATCAATAACCGTCCTCCTCTTGTCAAGAGACTCTGGATGCTCCATCGCCGTGAAGGTATCTTGTGGCATGTTGTCCTCTTTTTCATCATGTCTTATGTGTTCATCTTCAGAATTCAGTCTGAGATCAAGGCATCGGTTATTGACGGCAGGTTCATCGCTGACAAGGCGTTTTGGTTTCGCTTCATCGCTTCGGCTGGCTTTCCTGGGCTTGGACTCATCGAGACAATTCCCCTGTACCTCACACCTGTCGTTTACGCCATCTGGCCGCCAACGATGCCACAGCGTCGTGACAGCATGAAGTATGACGGCAAGAGCGGACTGTGGAAGCCAATTCCAGAGTACAAGAGCATCAAATGGACATCGGCTAGTTAGTGGCTGGCTGTGCCTCACATCCTCGGTGTTGCTTGGATGGCGACTGTCGTCGTTATCATGTGGCACATGTGAGGTGGCACGTGTCCAAGGATCGAAAGTCATGGGATGAGTCGATGGAGAAGTTCGTTGGTACAAAGAGGTCGAGAAGTGAAGGAGGAAACCTAGTAAGGGTGGCATCAACCCTTGGCAGCGCAGGGCAATGCTAACCGCGCCTTACAGAACAGAACACAGAGTCGTCAGTATCGACACACCTCAGAGACACACCTCAAACAGCGACCGGGACAGAGAAGGATTGATAACACCAAGCAGCGATCGCACATGGGATATAACAGAAGAGCTCAAGGACTATCCTGTTTGTCATCACTTGAGCATCGGTCACCGTGATGTTGAAAGTGAAGGATTCTGCGAGGGGTGCATCAACAGACACACAGATGACCGGGAGGAGAGCTGTTCCTTGTCCTTCTTTTTTCCTTGTTCCTTTGCTTTGATATCATCAGTCACAACAGCCGAAGACGGCCAGCGCTGGTCCATGTACACAGGCCTCTTCAGGCACATCCCCAAACACAGACCATAGCTTTAGCTTTTAGCATCAATTAGAATCAGCAGGAATCAAAACCGCTGAAATCATGCTTTCCGTGCATTCTCCAGCATCTCCTTTGCTCTCAGCTCCTCGTCAAAGGCATCTGGATCCTCCATCTCCCTGTCCTTCGTCCTCTTTGGTCTCAACCCAAGCTCAGATTGATGGTCCCAGATCCGATCGTGCCGCTTTGCCCATCTTTCTCTCCTTTTCTCCATCTCAACTTCATCCTTTGGTCGCCATTTACTCTTCAATATCCTCCGGATTGCCTCTGGAGACACCTTGAAATGTTGTGCAAGAAGTGGTGTGGACCATCGCTCTGGATCTTCTTCGTGGAGAGTACGGATCCCATCCATCGCATCCGGCGAGAGTCGCTTCCGCGGGTTCCATCCTTCATCACCAAATTTCTTCGAGAGACTGACCTTTTGGGTCTGCCAGGGCTCAAGCTTCTTCCGCGGCTTCACGTTCAAGTCTCGCAACTCTAAACGCGGTTTCCTTCTGGGTTTTGAAGAGGCACCGATACCCACACCCGCGTCTGTGTCGGCGTGACCCTCGTCAGAAAATTTCGACCACGGACGCCCGTGTCTGTCTCGGAAATGAGCCCTTGAAGATATCACGACCATTCCTTCGTCCTCATATTGTCCCTCTCTATCACTTTTGCGGTCGTACCCTCCAATCGATCTTGCCCCATTGTATTGCGGTACGCCTTTCCCTCTTGTTGATGCCTGTGCGCTCGGGCTATTGGTGTCTGGCGCGCGTGCGTGTGTCTGGGAGGAATATCTCCGTCGCTTGTGGGTGTTGCAACTTTGGGGCAGAAACGTCCTCAGGGAGGCGGGTATCGGTCGTGTAGTGGGCATCAACAAAGGCATGACTGGAACGTGCGGTTTCGGTGGTGGAATGTACGAAATGGTATGTGCACGGCGAGATGATGCGCGAGACTTTCTCGAGATGGTCTTGACGATGCACAGCAACCTGTTGCTGGTCTGCATATTCACAGACATGATGCCTTCGCGGTGATGTCCCAGCCGTGCCAGCCACGTCCCCAACCCCCGAAACTAATGTTATGGACAGTTTGGTATGAAAGGTCGAGAGTCCCTTATCCGTCCGCGGCGATGAAAGCCTGGACCAAATTTCCCCAAGATGCAACATGCTGCATGACTAGAAATGCCGAAGATTAGGCGAGATCTTGACTCGCGATTTGATCATCGGATCATGACTGACATCAAGATTCCATCCAGGTCTGGCCCTTGGCCACATACAAATGGTAGACTTTTACAACAAATCGCAAGTATCTTATTTGCCCTCTCGTCGTTTATATGCCGTCTATTTCACGGTTTTCTTTCCAAGATGGCCTGGCCAAATCCATTCCGACGCCGAGATGAAAACACACGCACAGCCTGGGGATATACCTTCCAGATAACATCTAACCATCTAACTCTAGAACAGGCCCATCCCATGAAATACACTTATGATGTTCTTGGAGAAGAGTGCTACGACATTTTGAACCGGTTGAGCAGCAGTCTCCCCAATCAAGCAGATCCGCAAGTGCGAGACGATACGCCATCAGAGAGTGTGGAACACCCTTCGCAGGCGCCTAGCTCGACCTTGAACGGCTCTGCCGATACGACTCAACCGCCAACACCGTCTCCGAGACCGAAGCGCGACCTCTACCTACTTCTACGGGACCATCACTCGTCAAATCCCAAACTTCAAGAACTCTGGGACGAGGTCACCACGGTGCCCAGTTGGGTTGATTGGGAGCAGATTTCCCGCGGGCAGGATGTCTTCTACCGCTATGGCGCGGCGACCCTTACAGGGCTGGCGTATCAGTCGCTCCTCGGAGGCATGGGCGCCAACCGGGTTGTCGAAGTCCTCGCCCGCACGGGCGGCTTCTCGGTCAAGGTGGCGCGGCACCGGCTGTTCGAAACCACACAGCACATCCTCGAGTGCACGCGATCTCTCGAGAGCATCCAGCCCGGCGGTGCCGGCTTTGCGAGCTCGGTGCGAGTCCGGCTATTGCACGCCGCGGTGCGGCAGCGGATCATGCAGTTGTGCAAGACGCGGCCGAGCTACTACAGCGTGGAGAAGTACGGGGTCCCGATCAACGACCTCGACTGCATCGCCACCATCGGCACCTTCTCGGCCACCATCATCTACCTCTCGCTGCCTCGGCAGGGCATCTTCCTGCGCCGGCAAGAGGTCGAGGACTACATCGCGCTGTGGCGGCTGATTGCGCACTACGTGGGCACGCCGACCGAGTACTTTGCGACGCCCGAGCGGGCGAAATGCATGATGGAGAGCCTCCTACTGAATGAGATCAACCCGTCCAACACGAGCCAGGTGCTGGCCAACAACGTGATCCGGTGCCTGGAGAACCAGCCGCCGACGTTCGCGAGCCGCTCCTTCCTCGAAGTCAACGCCCGCTGGCTCAACGGCAACGAGCTCGCCGACGCGCTGGGCCTCGGCCGCCCGGGCCCCTGGTACTGGGCCCTCATGGCCGGCCAGTGCATCTTCTTCGCCTGCCTGTGCTACACGTACCGCGCGATCCCGGCCCTCGACCGCCGCAAGATCGACACCCTGCGCAGGGTCTTCTGGGCCGTCATCGTCGAGGGCAAGTACGGCCTCGCGGGCGACCAGACCGTCTTCGAGTTCAAATACGTCCCCGAGTTCGGCCTGGGCACCGCCAAGGGCGAGGACGACGAGACGCGCCCCGCCGAGGTCGGCATCGAGCGGAGGAACCTCAAT
Organism: Fonsecaea nubica; assembly: GCF_001646965.1. Lineage (NCBI taxonomy): Eukaryota > Fungi > Ascomycota > Eurotiomycetes > Chaetothyriales > Herpotrichiellaceae > Fonsecaea > Fonsecaea nubica. The sequence continues at coordinate 47,152 of NW_019173782.1, read as the reverse complement.
ACCCTCCTGGTCGCCACGGGCGTCTTGGTCGGCGCCGCTTGGTTGGGCGTCAAGGTGTCGACGGCGCTGTTGGGCAGGATGTTTTAGTGCAGGGGTTCATAGAACATCTGAGAAGAAAAGGGATTCGCGACGCATTTTTGGCATGACGACGGAGTATGGAGCAATGGCGCTCGAGGCGGCGATATATTGGAAACATTTTATATTTTTGCATATACTTGTACACACTTTCACACACACATATATCATATTTATGCCAGGCGTCGTCTTGCTGCGTGGGGTATCATACTCATCAAAGCAAATGCGAAAGCCAGTCAGTAGTCTACCAGGGCTGTGTCTCCACCTCGTCAGTCTTCCAATAGTCAACATGAGGATGGGCTCTCTACTCATGCCGTCTGCTATGTCATCCAGTACCCAAACATGTCCAATCTCAACAGGAGATACTCAAACATGTTGACATCAGCGTCGTCGTCAGCAGCGTCAGCGTCAGCATCGGCATGGGCATCGACATCGGTCTCAATGCCAGCAGCATGTTTTCTTCCGTGTGAGTTTCCGGCTGATTGCGCTTGGACACGCAAGGTGTCGATAAACATTGCAACTTTGCTTCTAAAGTCTTTCTGCAGTCGTCTCATCGTGGTCTCATCAGTGGTAGCATAGTCCGCCAATCCGGGATTCCTGCCAACACTTCCGCGCCGTTCGGCTGCGGCGTGAAGTATGATTCCGTAGATGTCTTCCAGTATCTGCCTCGATCTGGCTTGATTTCGTTTCAATAGGAGGGCCGTCAAGATCTTGTTCAACGCTCTCGCGTGCAATGCTCGTAGGTGGTCCAGACTCTTCACCACGAGCAAGGTCTGACCGTAGTCTTTGTTATCGAGGTGTGCCTTTGCGGCCCGGAGCACTGCCTGAAACTTCCTCCAATGCACCTCAATCGCGGTATTGTGGTAGTAATCTGCAATACTTGAGATGAAATGGTGCATCGTAACAACCAACTTGTGATCGGAGAGACTGCTCTTGGGTGTCTTCTCTGGTTGGCGACCAAACCCTGCTCTTAGCATACTTTGTGCTGCGGCTTGTATTCGCAACGTACGCAAGAGATGCTGAAAGATTCGATCATATTTGTCTAGTATTTCTGGCGTGATGACTGCCCCTAGTATTTCACTGGGTGCCGTGTATTGAAGTCGAAGGAAGTCAAGTGCGTGGATTGAATCAACGTCTCGACATTTCTCAAGCTCCTCGACCGGCAAATCGCGGATTGCAAAAGACATAGACTCGTCCAAAGCGCGATCTGCTGGACTGAGACTGTCTGAGAGGATGCTCATGAGCACCAATCTCAATTCCGAGCCCGCAGGTGGCCACGTGTCTCGTACATGTAAACGAAGCCCAGTAACGGCACTCGTTCTCCTGTTGCCTTCACCGCTGTTCTGGTCGGGGTCAAACAAAGCTATGCTGAGACGAGATGAGAAGAAGGCACTTCCGAGCAGATGGAAATCCTTCTGCAGATTGAGGTGGCCGAGGAGATTGTGTTGTTGGAACAGCAATCGCAGGACAGAGTAGGAGAGCAGCCTATGTTGGGCGGAGACGAGAGGTGTGATCGATAAACTGAGCGAGGTCTGCAAGTCCAGCTGAAGAGGCGAATTTTCGAGTTCTTGTCCCTCGAGGTATGTCAAGACTTGATCCTCGAGCTCGTCGTAGTTCTCATTCAAATCATGAGTGCTGTCGTCGAAAACGTTGATTTGTAATCGAAAGGCACTGGTGGTCTCTGCTTGCATGCTGACAGAGTCCTCCAGATCGAAGCTTTCAGAGGCAGGGGTGTCGATGGAACTTGTAGATGTTGAAGATTCCGCGGACGATATCAACGATTTCATAGCCTCTTCGTATGCGATAGCACGAGCCTGAAGTTCTGAAATGACCAGCAGAGTAAACCCAGCCTCGAGTTCCTTCAGTGGTGAAGATTCGGGTACAACAGTGGAAAAGATGGAACTGTCTGCAGAGTGACTGGCCAATACCTCCAGGCTCTTCTGAGCCTCGGATATTGTACGTGCGATCTTTGAGTCAACAAGAACTTCCCACACCCTATCATCGACAAGCGAAAGCTCATCGAAAGAGCCCCTGAAATTTCCACGTTGTGTTGAGCTGAGCCCTATCTGTTCGCTCAGAAGTGCCAGGACCGGCCGACATGTCCGGGAGAGGAGGATTTGTAACAGTGCGGCTGTGCCAGGGTGATCGAGAGGTGGCCCAGCAGCTTTTTGCATCAAACTAAGGATGACCAAATCTTCCCTTTGATGTGTTTGAATTCCGTCGATACACTGTTTCAGCATGTCAACAACTATCTTGACCTTTCCCATAATACCTTTGAGTTGGAGTATCGACGCAATGCTTGGTCTCAATTCGACAAGGTGCTTGTGCACAGCATAGAGCATGGACCTGGAGGTAGACAGGAGAGCTATTTGAGCGGAAGAGAGAAGAGTAGACTTGTTTTCCAAGGCTTGAAAAGCGCTTGTAAGGAACCGGGTGTCTATCCCAATGGTCGAGAAGGCCTCAGAGCAACTCTGCACCAAAGTCGAACTGTACCCGCGTGCCGACAGAAGTTGCCAGCGGGTAACAAATGTACTGTCCTTCTCCTCCCACCTGAACAGAACAGAGTCTCGCCCCATGCACAACTCGAACAAGGCGTTCAAGAGGATGTCCGACTTGACAAATGTTGGGGGACTTTGCCCGTTTGGACCGAGGATGGAGTTGAACACCCCAGGATCCGTCTCGCTGAGATATGCTGATGCAGGTTCTTGGTGGCGTTCATCCAGAAATTTGTCCCAACTTAGCAGTTGTCCCTCTCTTCTCTTCTGGATATCTGGTAAGATCCAAACATCAACCCATTCCTCTTGCACGCTGTCACCGTCCAGGCTCTCGAATTGATCATTCTCGGAGTCGGACGTGACCTCGGACGATGCTGACAGATCCTGTAAAGACACATCCTCAAAATTCAATTGAAAAACGTCGGTTGTGAGCGCGGGGAGAGGTCCTTGTGTCGATTCATCCAATTGAAGGAGTCGGCTTTCCAGGTGTTGCTCGAGCTGGAACGCATCCCAGCTTGCGTCGGAGGGCAGAGGTACAGGTTTGAAGTTTTCTATGTGTTTGACGGAGAATGGATGCACTGGCTCTGAGGGTGGCATGGTGACATCCTGGAGGCATTGTGCGATCTTCTTGGTCTCTCTGCGGGCGGTGGTGGACGAGAAAACTACGTGCGGGCATGTCCAACGCGTAACTGAGTCGACGCGTTAGACAGTGCGCCGCTTTAACATCCCGCAGAGACAGAGAGGATGAAATAAAAGCAGCATGGATTCAGGCTCGATGCGAACCAGACGGAGATATCATCTATCGCGGTGTCAAGCTCTAATCGACATGGTCGACGTAATACTGATAGCCTTCTCCTGCTGGTCTTTCCGATCGACCAAGCCATCGACATTTCGCCCATTACCCTTGAAACACCTGGGTCACAATCCCTAGTCTACCTCGGACCCGTTCGTGTGGAAAGGGAGGCTTCCATTTCAGTCTCCTGAGCGCAACCTTTCTTCGGTGGTGGTCCATTGAGCATGTCTCCCAAATCACACATCATCGCTCTCTACGTGCAGGAGATAGCCAACACCAACCTTCCGCAAGCAAATTCGCATGATGCACACAAGTCGCTGCGCATCCCCCTAAATGGTTCGAGATCTGTGCCGATGGCTCGTAAGATGAAGTGGAGGACAACAGTAGGGATTACGATCCTCCTGTTCTCAAAGGTGCACCTATTTGTAGGAAAGGCACTCCTATTCTGACTTGGAGAAGCTTGGACAGCAAAAGCTGTGTCAGCCGACCTTCCCTCGATTGGCTTCTCGCCAGGCCGAGCCCCTCGTCCTCATCCACAGGATGACCAGAGCGCCTGTACTCACGAGGATTCCCAGGCCAGTGAACATCCATCCGGTGCCCTCGGCCCGAATCAGCGGGTGTGCGAGTATAGTGCCGATACAGGAGAAGATGTTGCGGAGGAAATTTGCCACAGCGACCCCACTGCTGGGTTTGCGAGGGACAAACTCGGTCAGCATTGTGACGGCTAGTCCAAAGATGAGCATTGCAGACAGGCCGAAGACGAGGGTTGCCAGCAGCTGTGGGAGTTCTTCGTTAGATGTATTCGAGGAAGGCCGTTACGCGGCTAGAGCAGAAACATGATGGGAAGAAATATGGCAAATGTGGAGGGATCCGTACCGGAACAACCCAGAACGCCCCTTTGTCTGCACTCCAACCATACCACAGCATGGATATGGGAAACGCGATGGCAGCTATCCAAGCGTTTTCCATCATTCGATCCTCAGGTCGCAAGACCAACTTGCCATTCTCATCATATCTGTTCTTCCGCTTTGCTTCTCTTGCCATGACATGGTCAGCCCACCTGCCGCTGAACAAGGCTGAGATCAAAAACCCAAAGCCCGCAGGGATGTAGGTAAGGCCGACTTTGGAGACGGAAAAGTTGTAGGGAGACTTGGCGAAGACGTCTTGGACCGAAATGTTGACGATGTAAAGCGTTCCGAAGGCGAGCGATGCCCAATACGCTGTGAAGAGAATGGGAAGGTGACGGAGAAGCAGGACCATTTTCAGCGGGTCGACAAGGACACCCCAGGACATGCGGAGGAATTTCTTCGTGCGGCCGGGAGCTGTGGAGGCGGCAGATATCGCATCTGTTTCTCGCGCAACGTCCTCGTTCGGATCTTCGTGTATCCTAACAGTCTCTGGTAATGCGAAGAGAAGAAAAACAAGGCTGACTCCTCCATATATTACCAGGAACCACTGTGTGCTTCTCCAGCCCCATCGAGCAGCTAGGAATCTTGTTCATGTTGTCAGCACCTATGAATTGGGAATCGACAGAAGAGAAATCAAGGGGACACTTTTGGGATCTTGCTTTCCGACAAACCTTACCCGCCAATGATGGGAGCGAGCAGTGGTCCACACAAAGGGCCCATATAGAACCGCCCCATCGCTTTACCTCTTTCAAAGGGCTCCCAGATGTCGGCCAAGGTACCCGCTCCGACTGCTTGGACCGATGCCCCAGCCCCCCCGGACAGCATGCGCATAGCCACGAAGACACCTATCGAATTGGCTGTTGCGGAGAGAATAGCGAAGAGGACAAAAAGAGCCAGGGAAACAAGGTAGGTCGTTCGACGGCCGGCCGTTTCGCTCAAAGCAGACCACCACAGAGGACAGAAGGATATACTGAGCATGTAGAGAGCGACGGAGAGGTTGGTGACGGTGGCGCTGGCATGGAGGTCCCGAGCTGTGTCGGCAAGAGCAGCTGTCAAAGGGAAGATTCAGCATTTGGATATAGAGTCCTGCTTCTCTGGATGAATAACTTACGGTAAATGATGGCACTCCCCAGCGAAGTGGCCGCTGCGGCAAAAGCCACCACAAAGGTAATGAACCATTTCCTGCTTTTTGAATAGAGATATGGATCATCAACCTCAGCGAGCAAAGTCAGGGAAGCGAAGAGACCCCTTCTGGCCAATCGAGGAGTCACGGTGGGTTTGTTCGGGCTGGACTGTAGGTCCGCGGGTGTGATGTTTATGCTTCTCGCCTGGTCCAGCAAATCTGGAGAAGCTTTCTCCAGGTCTATTCTTTGGTTTTTTCCCAGCGCTTGAGGTGACGGTATAACCTCTAATGCCTCGTTAGGGGATTTTGTCTCGTTGCCGTGGCATTTGGCGTCGTCGGCGCTCTGAGCGACTTGGTCTGAATGATGGCCAGGTCCTTCCATAGGGGTCTTGTCCATTGGGAGACAGTATGCTTGTCAATTCCCATTGACAATCAAACAGACAATGAATTCCTGACAGAATTTCCCAAATCTCGGGAGGCTGTGGTACCAAAAAGGATAGAAAAACAAGCAGATTCAGAGTCAAGCTTGTGACTTATCTCTGTGGCAAAGCTCAAGATGTCCCAGGCGACCAACACTCGGATGGAAGCCAGACCACCGTCGCTCCACGGCAAGAGACACTGATTCCATCTATACTTGTGCAAGACAATGACAAGAAAATCAGAGGCACGCGCGCAGTTGCCGGATCTGGGATGACGAGGGAGTCGGCAAGCTTGCCGTTGTCCTTTGGTCGATCAGTGCGGGTTTGATGGAGATCAACCGCGGAAGCTCCACCGGCATTTCCATCTTGCCTATTACTACTAGATAGATACCCGAATCGATAGGCACCTAGTCAAAGTACGTTGTTGGACAGTTAGTAGCGTCAAAGTCAAAACAGCGCTCTTCGTGCCGTGTGTGGGTCGATGTCGCCCACAATTCCACGAATAAGTCGGGCGTTATAATTCTCGGATATTTCGAGTCAGAGGAGGGATGGTAGATGCAGAAGACACTCTGATGAATGAGGGCCGACCATCGAGGTCTTTGCGGTAAGCATCGCTGACAGGGATCGGACGAGGATTGGCGTTGCGGGAAGTTAGTGAGGGGGTTTCGCTTCCTTCTCCTATGACTCGGCCTGTTCTTGAGTTTGAGATTGTCTGTTTTGGGAAGCTCATATTTATCCAGCTCACCAACATATCCTTCTAGTCCCTGGTTCCTCTTGTGGTGAACGTGAGATCTCGTCCATTCAAGGTCGTCGTCAGAAGGTGATTGTGACAGAGGCTTGCATGGTGAACGGCCATTGGTTGCCTCACCCTGGTCTCCACCTTACTGATTGAGCTAGTCCTCCTGTGGTCATTCTCAATGACCCCCGTCAGCCTCATGAACAACAGCTGCTCTTCTCAGCCTTATTTAACAGCTCAACCTTGCTGTAGGATTTCTCGACCAGAATGTCTCTCGAAACAATCTCTCAAGAAACCCTCTTGTCAGGGCATCACTGATAAAGCCGCCAGAAAGCTATGGCTGACCCGACGCCATTTCGTTTCAAGCAACAGCACCCAAACGTGCCGTCCAAGAATCCAAGCCTTCCCAAGAAACAATGGGAAGAGCTAAAGCCCGTGATATCAGGATTTCTACATGAAGGAGTCACCGTCTCCGAGATTCTTCGACAGCTTGACTCTAGGCATGTTCACGTCACAAGGAGCCAGCTCACAAATCAGATGAATAAATGGGGACTGAACAGAGACAATGCCCAACTCCACCAAAGAGCTGACCGCTCGGCTCGAACTCTTCCGACGACTTGTCCAGACTCTACTGAAACGCAAGGTCTGGGCTCCAACATGGAAACTACGACGATCCGCGACCGTGGGTCCGTTACAGGTTTCGAGACCTCGACCCTGGAACAATTCTCATCTTTAAGAATCGAGTCAGGCACAGACCATGTCTCTGAGGCTACCGGTGCACATTCATCGCCCGGCGTAGGTCCAGGAAGTTCTCCAAAAGCGGCTCCTACTCTAGCTGTTACTACGGACACACCTTGTATCAATGAGTTTATACATTCGGCCGTACCGTGGCGGCGTGTCATTTTGACCAGTGAGCTATCTGCACGACCGGCTCAGACGTTCAACTCAGAAGTTCAAGTGACGACTTATCCGACACTCCGCATGCCTCCCTACGAAGTGATCAGCACTATCAATGTTCGGAAAGAACTGCTGATAGGCATAACTCCATTCACCTCCGGCGGACGTTCCTTCATCGGCAGGTTAGATTACACAGCAACATTGCTTTTCCTTACGAGACACTTTGGAGAAGCTTTCGATATCTTATATCTCATTTCTTCTACACTTAATGACTGGATGAGAGAGAATATCTGGCTCAGTCGCTACTTTCTCCTCTTCGTCATAAGATGCGCTCGTTCTGCTTGTACTGTACAACAGAAGCTGGTCGCAGAAGCACTCGTCGATCAGCTCAGTGACTGGGTGGAGAAGCTGCAACAACACGTTGACCGCGGCTGCGCACGGTATATGCGAGGCCTTCTTCAACTGGGCGTGGACGGGTCGGAGAGTGGAACACCAGAGCAAATGGCCTATTGGACTGCTAGCTCTATTCTATCCAGCATGTGGCTTTACCTGTTTCCCACAAAAATCGGAGCAACGGAATTCCATCCCCGAGCCATCCTTGACTATCTCTACCTTTCTCCCGAAATCCAAGTGTCGATGCTCAGTGCTCTCTCTCTCATTAGAGGAGGTGTGCGGGAGAGATATGGGGACCTCAATAATCTCAACAGGTATGATCCTACCCTGTTTCAAGAGTTTGTCGGATCTCCTTGCTTTGTGCAGGCCCTGGTGTGTCGGCTCCTCGAAAAGCTCGCCTGCACTAATCCACTCTATTGGTCTGGTAACTCAACTCCTGGCCAAGGCAACAAGCAGTTTTCAGAGGGGTTTTTGAGACAGGCTGTGGTGATATTGACCTTGCTTGTCGTTTCCCGCTCTTCCCTGTCTTTACCCAGAAGTGTTTATTCCCTTGAATCTGCGATCGCGAAACTTCAACAAACCTTGGAGTCCGGCCCGGGGAGCAGTGACTATAGACAAGTCGTTGATGAGTACCTGCAGTTGAGTTCAAGAAGGGTCGCAGAGGAACAACAGACAACTTTAACACCACTTTGGCTTGATGTGGCAGTACCCAGAGAAGTGACAGGTCTAGCGAGTCCGACACCTAAACTTGATGTCTTTGACATCTCAATCCAGCACTTCAGGCACCAAAGGGGTTTCACAAGAGCGGATCCGATTCTTGATCTACAGTTTCCAGGTGCTCATTCCTGGGCGCCACAATCGCCGTCAATTGGGGACCGATCAGAGGTAGCAACTCTTGCCAAGTCTTTGACGCCGTCAACGAGCTCGTCGTTTAGGTTGTTCAAGTCCATCGGCCGTGGAAGCGTTGCCTCTACTTCTAACCTGTCGATGCGAACAGCATCTACAGGCATGTCATTAGGGAGGATGAGCTGGAAGTTCAGTGCGGTAACGGGAATGCCGTCGGATCCCTCAATCGTGTAAGCCATCTCCCGAGTGTAAGGGTATCAAGCTCATTCCTTCAGGGAGACCAGCAACAACTCGATCCGTGCAGATTGTACCTAGGATGGGTTTTGAATTGCTCGAAGGAGAACCACCGCTGGGTATCTGGAGAGCAACAACGAGATGATGTGCTAAAGTGACAGAGGAATGGGAAGGTCAGTGGTGGAAGTGCTCACTGCGGCACATTATGCTCGAACTAGAGCCTTTTGCTGGACAAGAATGCGATAATATAGATTTTAGTAGGTTGAGATTATACACCTATGATGCAGATTTGTGATTACTTGATGCCTTACGATTCCCTTCCAAACTCGTGGTTCATGAGGCACTGGCGAGGCTGCGATTTGTTGAGAAACCTTCATATCATTGGCTGAGGGTCAGCCTTGCCGCTTCTTGCCTCTTTCAACCCAATGACGTACGAAAGAGGAAACTCAGCCGCTGCGAATCAAACCCAGCATCTCAAAACCGGCGAGAGTCTCAACCTTTCAACACGACAGACCTCTAGAAGAAGTAGCTAGAAAAAATCTGCCACCCCTTGTTGACCGAGCAAGCGTATTTACCACCCAGGAGGGTAAGAACGCGAGGCCCCGTCTATTCGTCTCCTCTGGCTTCATCGACATTCTTGTGTTTGGAACAGAAGGCCAGGAATGATCTTAGGCGCCGAGTCCAAGCTACAACCCTGCGCAAAGCACCCGAGACAGGATACAGACGAGTCCGCCCTTCTTCCTCCGTCTTGGGACCACGTTCACAGACCATTCCCGAGGACATTTGGAAACCAAACAGAATCCGACCATGGCGACGACCACAGCCTCCGTCACGGAGGCGTCAACTTACAACTCTTCCTCCGATGACACACTCTGCTGGACCACCGCACAAGAGTCGGCGCTCCTGCAAGCCATCATCCGGTGGAAACCGGTGGGGATGCACAAACATTTCCGCATGATCGCCATCCGAGACCACCTCCTGTCTAGCGGGGCCATCAACCCGGATGACAGTCACACGTCCACGGCGGGGATCTGGCGAAAGCTGGCGAGTCTGTACGATCTCGAAAAGCTGGATGAGCGGGAAGACTCGATCATCTTTGATGGGTCTGGTGTGGGCGCTGCCGGCGTCGAGGCAGAGAACGGAGGAGGAGGCGGCGGCGGTGCCGGTGACGAGTCACGCAGTGGCAGCAGCTCCAAGGACACGGAGTACTACTGGCGCGAGTTCGAGCTTCCCGGGGACGACTTTGGGGAGATGATGTGGGAGAGACGGCTTGCTCCCGAGCCCGGGTCCAGTATCGAGAGCAGTCCCCTGACGCAGCCGTCGAGCCCGGACGTCGAGTCCACAGCAACTAGGGGCGAGAGCACGATCGCCGACACGGACGAGCCGCGCAGCTCACCTGTGAGCGTCTCCGGGAGAGGGTCAGGGCGGGGCCGAGGCCGCGGTTCTGGCCGCGGCAGGCTGTCCCGGCTACAGAACGAGCTGGAGACGGCGAAAAGCGAGCGCGGCGGGAGCCGGAGGACGAGCAAGGCGCCGAGTGTGGTGGAGCCGGATGGGGACCGAACCATGGAGGACGCGGCGGACGAGGACGCCGCCGACGAAGAGCCGGACGAGAGCGGAGCCGGCGAGGAGGGCGACAGCGACGATCACGAGGAAGAGGAGGCCGAGCAGAAGCGGAGTGGGCCTGCGAAGCGGGGGCGGGGCGGATCACGCAGAGGGAGAGGCAGGAAACGGCGGCGATGAGCCTCTTATCGGGACCAAACAGACATTGTGAAACTACTTTTCATTTGGAATGACAAGAGACGCCATGGCACGGATTGAATGACAAGGGACACCAGAGACTGGTGTTGACTTTACCAGGAGAAGATGATGATTCCGCATTGGAACTGCTCTACATCTGGGTATCAAACCCGATTGCGCTCCAGGCGCACCAGACAGCTTTAAATATCGCTAAGCTCCTCAGTGCCCGTGGTAACTCCATCCTTCCCCCGATTTGCCTTGACGAACCGTCCTTACGACGTCGCTGCCGCCCCCGCAGTGGCCTGCTGCCTCCCTCTGTCCTTGTCACTGCTCCTCGGTTTCTTGAAACACCCAAAACTATTTCGACTCCCGTCCCTCAGTTTCTTCAACACGATCCGCATGTCGCCCAGTTCCTGCTGCAATCTCGCCCTGGCCTCGTTTGTCGTCCTCTTGTCCAACTCTGTGTATATCTGGCCTTGAATCTCCCCTGCCTTGGGCGTCGAATAGTTCGTCATGGTCTGGGCAATAAACTCCGTGTCGAGGGTCGCTTGCATCAAAGCGGGGAGGCTGTAGGTGTTTGGTTTGCGCTCTTTGAACCCCTCGAGCAGGGCTTGCGAGATGTTCTCGAGCATATAGGACAGAATCTCGCCCAGTAGGGGACTGTTTGACCCCGTGGTGCTTGGGACAGTCGTAGAGACCTCCGTGTGGACCATCACGAGCCTCATCAGCGCAGCATAGACGTACGGTCTGACTTGATCTGGCTTTGGATTTGTAGGTACCCAACTTGGCGAGTTAATTCCATCTTTGACGATTTGAGTCAAGTTCGCGACCATCGGTTTGGTGTATGAATGGAACAATTTGGCGTCAATTTGGCCAAAAACATCCTTAATGGTCTTGGACTCTTCCGCCAGCTTCACAGAGAATGAAGATTCAAAGACTTGGATAAGTGCGGGCACATGTTCGTTCCGTAGCGCCTTCAGGTTCGACATAGTCAGGAGCATGCGAATGTTACGGCTTGAGGCGTTGATGGCGTCTTGCATCAGAGCTTCGCTTGGCGTAGCACCGACGGCAATCGAGTTGAGGCTTGTCACCAAAACCCAGTCTTCCTCGTCTCCTTGGTTCGAAGCCTCGGTGTTTTCGAGCATGCCACTGGCTGTCTTGTAAATTGAGCTGACGAACTGGGTCCGGACCATTTGCAAAAGCTTCGACGGTGGTGGGGTGAGGATGTCGCGACCTCCTGGCTTGGTGGTAGTGTCGGAGAGATATAGCACTTGTTGCATACCCTGAAGTACTTTTCTCTCGAAAGCTTCGATATATATCGGCATGCGAGTCTGATCGCGTTTGTCAGGCGAGCGCACCCAGTCCTCCATTGCCTTGCAGCTTTCGGCATCCTTGCTCCAGGCTTCACAGACGGCTCTCATACATCGCTCTCGGGCTCCTGCGATCATGGTCTTGATCTTTTCAAACATGGCATTGTTTTTGCTCACTGGACCCAACGCGACCATTTCGCCAGCACCAACCCCAACAAGGGCGAGGATCTGCTGCAGATAGTGCACGGCGCTCAGTGCGTTGGAATGAGGTGGCCAGAATGCATAGTCTTCCCATGGCTCGCCTTTCTTTGCCGCCGCCGCAGGCAGATCTGTAGGATCAAGTCTGCCTATTCGGCCATCGGTGGGCGAGAATGCCGCTCCCATGTGAGGGGTTGTAGGTGTACCGGCGGATCCAGGTACTGGCGAGAACAGAGACGAGATGTCTTCAGCAGGCGGATCCGCGAAAAGCGAAAAGACAGCATCCCTCAACTGGCTGACCAGCTCGGTGACACCGCTCCGCAACCCGTTGACATCCGATTCGGACAGTCGAAGATGCTTGCTGCTCTCACCTTCATACCCAGTGGGTAAACTTTTCTGTCTGCTGCCATCGACAAAAGACTGTGCTGTTTCCCAGAAGTCGATAATCTCTCCGAGCAACCCGTTGGACAAGGATAGCAGCTTCGTGAAATAGGTCAGTGTGCAGCTCCAGAAATCGATGACATCCTCGGTGTCGAGCGCTTCGGGTCGCTCTTTGGAGGCTTGTCTCAGAAACATCGCCACAGTCTCGGAGGATGGACGTTCTCCAAGTGCCAGACGGCGGCGCAAGATCTCGATTTCAATCTTGGATCTCTCCACAACCGCTGCAATCTTGTTCTTCAAGAAGTCGTACCTGCTGAGGAGGTAAACCCAGATCGGGCTTTCTTCCACACCCAGGTGTAACAAGACCGTGATGAGTTCCATATGCTCCTCTGCCTGGGATACCCCAGAGAGTGGGAGAGCGGCCGAAGTGTTGGAGAGCTTGCGCCAAATGTCGCGTTTCAGTGCTTTTATTTGTTCATCCGCACTTGACCACATTTTCCCAACAATGACAACCCGATAGACTTCATCATCTGAAAGTCCACGGCCAGTTTGCCTCACCTCTTCGCCGAAGGCTCGTGCCTCGGCAGCATACCGACGAGCAGAGTTGTATAACTCTACAATTCGGTCATAGTCTCTCTGGTTGATAGCTTCGCTCAGACACGAACCCAATTCAAAGATTGCCCTGTCTTTCTCCACCGCATTCAAGATAACTTTTAATTTCGCTTCACGTTCCTTTCCTCCTAAGGCAGGGCCCCAGACGTCCTCGGCCTTTTTGGAGACCTCCGACAGCGAGATTTTCATACCTTGCACGCCATAGTCTGTCTCTCTGCGTAAGGCATTTTTGCTCGGGCGCTGAGGAGGTGTCGCGCCAGCCGCACTGCCACCGCTAATATTCCGAAAGTGGATGCCACTGACACGACGAGAATGGCGGGGAGACGGGGGAGTATTAGCATGAGTATCAATGCCCTGGTTTCGCATTTCGGTATACACATTGTCGATGGTGGCTTTGGCGCGGACGAAGCGCTCAAAGTTGGTCTCCACCAAGGCTTTGAGTGGTGCCGATTGCTGGTCGATGGACCTGGCCAGATATTTGGATCCTTGTATCAGGTCTTCTGTGGTGTCGTCGGAGTGAGTCGTTGATAGGAATAGTTCGGGAGAAAAGGTCGTTGAGGAGAGCATGAACCTGTTTCTGTACCGTGTGTCATGTTCCGCTGGCAGGCCAAGGTTCGTCAACGAGGTCACCACGCTTGATGGCGCCCCCAAAGGATCTGGTTCATCTTTCTGCACCAGATTCGCCCTGCCCTCGACCGTTCTCTGGGATCCAGGGAGAAGACTCTTCCTCTCACTAGCGGTCCTTTCCAAGGCTGAGTAACGGGAGCGAGACCGTCTGACGCCCGCGGCATCCGGGTCCTCGTCATCGCTATCCAGCTCCGCCGGCCATTCTGTCGGAAACGGATTGGATATGTTGTAGTGATTCAATATGTCTCGTGTCTGGGCCATGGTGGACAGACTGAGGACGAGTCGTTTATTGCTGTCTTGGAGACACGATTTATTGTTTGGACCACAAGGAGGCCCGAGCCACGAGATTATTGGAGGGAGATTTCTCGCAGTCACGTGCAAGCTTACATAACTCTCCTCTAGCTGCCCCCCCTTGCCATCTGTGATGTAACTGGTACGTCCCTGGTCGATAAAACATTTCAGACTGAAGCTCCACCACTCGAGCTCTGGCGCTATCTTTGCAAAGTATACGACTGCGCCAATTTCTCAACTCTGTTCCTCGCTCCATGTGGTGAACAGGATCCCTTGCTGAAGCTCCTTTGCTCTCGTTGCTCAGCAATTTCACCAATATTCGCCCACCATGATCGCTTCTCGAGCATTTGCTGCTCCAGCTCGCCAATGCCTGCGAAAAGCTTGCACGCAGCCAACATGGGCTCCCGCATACTTCCAGGTGACTGTCAGATGCTGCCAGAAGCTTCACAGTGCCCATTTGACTGACTCTGGCTATGCAGACCCAACCTAGACGCTACGCTTCGACTGCAGAAGCGGATAAAGTCGCCAAATTCAAGGGCACGAAAGGACCGGACGGAAACTACACCGTGACACTGATAGAAGGAGATGGCATTGGTCCCGAGATCTCGCAGTCGGTCAAGGACATTTACAAAGCTGCAAAGGTGCCCATTGTGTGGGAGCCTGTCGATGTTACACCTCGCCTGAAGGACGGCCGGACGGTCATTCCAGACGAAGCGATCGACTCGGTCAAGAAGAACTACGTCGCGTTGAAGGGACCCCTCGCAACCCCTGTCGGCAAAGGCCATGTCTCTCTCAATCTTACCCTCCGACGAACCTTCAACCTGTTTGCCAATGTCCGACCGTGCCGCAGTATAGAGGGCTACAAGACGCCTTACGACAACGTGGACACTGTGCTCATTCGAGAAAACACGGAGGGAGAATACTCGGGAATTGAGCATGTGGTGGTGGATGGCGTCGTGCAGTCCATCAAACTGATCACCCGCGCAGCCTCTGAGCGGGTCTTGAGATACGCTTTCCAGTACGCCCGGGATGTGAACAAGAAGAAGGTCCGCGTGGTGCACAAGGCGACCATCATGAAGATGTCCGATGGTCTCTTCCTCAGCACTGCAAGGGATGTCTCAAAGGACTTCCCTGATATCGAGTTCGACGCGGAACTGCTCGACAATGCTTGCTTGAAGATCACGACCGACCCGGGTCCATACTCCGACAAGGTTCTGGTCATGCCCAACCTCTACGGCGATATTCTTTCCGACATGTGCGCCGGCTTGATTGGTGGTTTGGGTCTCACTCCCTCAGGCAATATTGGTGACGAGTGCTCCATCTTCGAAGCCGTGCACGGTTCTGCCCCTGATATCGCAGGAAAAGGCCTTGCCAACCCCACTGCTCTTTTGTTGAGTAGTATTATGATGCTACGGCATATGGGATTGAACGAACACGCAGTCAAGATCGAGAACGCCATTTTCTCCACGTTGGCGGAAGGCAAGACCTTGACAGGAGATCTGGGTGGAAAGGCCAAGACACACGAGTACGCTGCCGCTATTATTGACCATTTGTAAGTATGCAGCTTCGGTAGGAGGCAAACTTGGCTGCACGTCCTCGACGGTTTTGGAACACAGAGACGACCTCAGCGATCAAGTCGAGGCGCAGTGTATGCCGCCTTGAGCAAGTCATGTTAGGGTGGGATGGTAAAGGCCGGGGTGGATGCAGAAGCCAGAAGTCACTTTTTTTTTCCCGTACTTTGAATTTGGTCTGATTGATGTATGATCTTACAAGTACCACGCTAGAGCGATCCGAGTCATGCAAATAACATGTATTGATTGAACAACAGCATGCGACCTTTCCCAATTGTGTGGGAGCCAGTCCACCAATTTGCGCCACCTCTCAGAGGGACTGGTATATTCCTTCAACAACAGAAAGCTCCGCCGTTGGTGAAGATACAACGAGGTATTGTACAAGTACTGAACTCGGTCGCCGGCTGGTCGGTTGGCGGCCAGGTACAGCCCTTGTAGAGTGAGGCATTTTGACGCGCGAAAGTGGATGTGGCGGCAAAAGAAAGTGTTCGGAAAGACCGGAAATCGGTCCACGACTGGACCTATTTTTGTACAAAGTACAAGTGCCTGTAACTGCACCTGCACCTGTACCAGTACCTGTTATGGTCACGACCACACGACGGGAAGTCCGGACAAGGCTGTGTGCGTTGGAGTTTTCTCGATTTGTATGTTAGTATTTCCATTTTGGGAAATTGTTGGAAACCCGATCGAGCCAGCGTCAAGCGTCCACGGGCCCGACCCTGACGACTTCTCGTTCCCGCATCTCCTTGACACGTCTTTCCTTCTCCAGACCCTTCTCCACCCCACGCTTCTTTCTCATCAATTTGTCGAATCGCCCTCGCGCCCCGAATTTGACCTTGGTGATCATGTCGCCAGCCTGGCCCTTGGTCAGATCCATCTCGGTCAGGGGCTCTTCCTCAGAAACTTCACGCAGTCGGTTGAGAAAGTCGAGTTGGCCCTTGGAGGCGGGCGATTTGCGCCAGGACGATGATGTTGCGATGAATACGCGTTCAAACTTTTGAGCCGCGAAGGTGTCGGCAGCATGTAAGGCGTCGCTGAGCGTTGCGGCAGTTGCCACAGTGCGAGGACGAGACCAGGGTGATTTGGAAGTCTCGGTCGGGGGAAGAGATTGCTTCCATATGACCGTGTACGAAGCGTCAGTGGCCCTAGGATTAGAGTCGAGCGATTTGGAGTAGGGAGTGTCGGTAGGGAGGCGGCGCTCAAGGGTCAGAATTCCGCCTCTCGCCGCAAGAACATACTTGTAAGAATCGATCTGAACCCAGGCATTGGGGGATATGGCGCGCAGGTGTCGTTCGCCTGAAGTATCTTCGATCAGGTCGTGCACAGAGTCATAGTGGATAAAGTCGAGTTGATGATTGCCGGACACACCATCGGAATCATCAACGGGACATGCCGCTTTCGTAGAGACTTCTTTCTCTGTTTGGCTATTTTTCAACGCTTTCAAGTCGTCTACTTTGGCTGACCTCACCATCTCAGCCGGGTCCAGGCCGAAAAGGGTCGGTACTGTCACGATACCAGTCTCAAGCGAGGCGACCATGTCAATGACATGACAGTCCTTCTTGCCCGGATACAATCTCATACCGCGTCCAATCATCTGAACAAGCAGATTGCGGGATTTGGTCGGTCGTGCAAGCAGCACGCAATCAATGTTGGGCACATCAGTCCCTTCAGTAAAGACACCACAGTTTAGCAAGACAGGGAATTCGCGCTTCTTGAATGCCTCGAGTCGTTCACCACGTATGCCTTTCTTCGTATTGCCGGTGACAGATTGCGCATTGATGCCGTGTTTCCTGAACGTGGAGGTCAAGCTCGCCACATGATTCAGATCGACGCAGAAGACCAAGGTCGATTTCCGATCGCTGGCTTCTTCCATCCATGCCCGAACGGTGATTTCGTTTGTAGTTTCAGTATTGACCGCGGCCGAGAGTTGACCCGTCTGGAAGTCTCCATCCTTGCCACTTCGAACCCTTGAGAGATCTGCCTTCGACCTGACGGTCGTGAACATGACATCTGATAGCCACTTTTCGCCAATCATGTCGATATAGTCTTTGTGATAGACAATGTGATCGATTGCCGTCCCCAACTTGAGGCCGTCGAAACGAGAAAAGGTTGCCGAGACGCCAACCAGTGCTGGCCCAGTACTTGTTTGCTGTTCCAAGCCAAAATGTTGGAGGACTTGCAGGTACCCAGGAGCCACGATGTGATGAGCTTCGTCGACGAGGACCAGCTTGAATCTTTCGGGTTTGTATTTGCTCAGCCGCTCGCCAGAGACCATGCTCCGGACAGATGCCACCGTAATGTCTGCGGCACCTGAAGCGTGAATGTCTCCCATTTCAATGTCTATGCTCTTCTCAGGGTATGCTCTCTCGCAGTGACGTGCTGCCTGCTCCACCAGCTCTCGCCGATGAGCAAGGATAAGGGTCTGTTGGGCAGTTGGACTTGGTGGCTCGATTCGACTGATCAATTGCGTGAATATCACCTGGAGAAAGCAGCGTTAGCATTGCTCTGATGCATCCACCACTCCTGACAGTGAGCGCACCGTCTTCCCACTGCCAGTAGCTAGTGAGATGCCCAAGCGCCTGTGGCCCTTCTCCAGATATGATAGAATCGATTGAATGCATTCTTCCTGATATGCCCGTAGTTGTATCACCTCGTTACGAGCTGCTGGTGATGTATGGCTGACGACGGTCGCCAGCGACCGGCGTGCGAACGGTGAGATCGGCAGACATGTCGCTGGACGACCAAGTGCGGAAAGCCATCTGAAGGCTATTACCATTATTTGGCACGGTGCATCGTGGGATAATCAATGACATTGGAGTGAAGGCCGTCGTAGACGTTTGGACTCTCTTAACCTGCCGCTTTAATGTGGCCCGACTTGAGTCGTACAAAGGTTCCCAATGGTTGTACGACGTATTCTAACCTTCATCCAGAGCAACGATGTCCCAACTAGCAACCCTTGACCACCTCAACTTACCCTCTGCTAAGTTTCAATATCCAGATCGAGCACGGAGCACCTTCGATACCAACATCAAGCTGTCGTCTTGACATATTTTGAGAAAATGCCCGAAAATGGCAGCGGCATCGGTGAAGATGCCGGCAACATGTTGTCTAGCTCGCGTGCGGACTGCAAGTTCGGCCGCATCTGGGGTCAACCATCCATTATTCGGGTAGAAGGTACTCGTATTTGAGACTTCTGCATTGTATTAGGCATTTCTATGTGCTAAGTCCATTGTTTATTACTCGAGACAGTGATTTTGAGGTCTGTTCCGAATAATTATATGTTCATTGCAGTGCCAACCTGCGACTCCTGTTATCTCGTGATGTAGCTAATCTCGCGGCCTTTCGCAAGGCTACCACTCCCTTGTCATTTCGATCAGGAAAGGGATTCGGAATAGCACCTATATGAGGCGAATTTGAAAAGATTCATGGATCAAAGATCACGACTCCGTTTGACCAATCCTTCGCCACGATCTCCTATATTTATCGAAGATAGAAATGTACTGCGCCATGGGCACAAAGCCCTCGTGGATTTACAACTACGGATCACCCAGGGCAAGTGCCATTCTTGACTGATCTGAGGCGGTAAATATTGTTGATGCACTTTGATGAGACCGCCACGCTTCTGGCCATTGATACTCAATGACCCTTGGGCTGGATGTATCGCCCATTGACTTCTAAAACCCAACCTTTTGTATTGACGATGGGTTAGTTCACAGACTGCATTTCGAATTTCTTGCCCTCGCACCACACTATGCTACATGAAACACCTTTGCAACTCCCTCGTCCATAAATAGTTTTGACCAGCCTTGAGAAGTAATGTGTAAACATCGTAACACCTTGTGCCCCAGCCAATTGAGTGACGTTTTGAGCGCGTTTGCCCTGATATAGAACGTCTATTCTTGGCAACCACCCCGACCTCTCCCTCCACACACACACACACCTCCCCGACAGAAAAACTTAAGATAAAAGGACCCACGGCTATCAGAGGAGCTGTAATCGATAAGGATTCACCAAAAAAATAAGGGTGAAGACCCCCCTTTTTGCCTCCAACAAGATTCGAACTTGTGATCTTCGCATATATCACGTTTTCGCAATACAAGTGCGACGCTGAGCATTCCTGTTAGTTTCCCTACGTCCTCATAGTGTTTTTAAAGCGCTTACCGTTACCCCTGCGCCATGAAGGCGGCAAAACATTTCCCCGTATGATGTAAATCGTTCTCGAGACGAAATGTAGTGAAGATTTTTGAAAGTTAAATATACAAAGACCGAAGGAAAATGAGCCAAGAAAAGGCTTAGTCAGGACGATCCACAGCCTGCCAAGCCGCTCTACAGTCACTGGAGCCCGAGCGACCGGTATAGCGAACGGTCGAGATCTGCGACACCGGCGACGGCGACTACCTTACAGACCCTGGCAATATCGCATGCAGCATAGTCTCTGATCTTCATACTACCGTATACCGGTGTCAAATCGCTGATACGTAACCAGCGGCTTCGAGAAGGTTGGTCCAGCAAACCTAGCCGGCATGAGGCTGTGTGAAAATGAGTTGTGTTGAAAGAAGAGCCTTGTCCTCAGTCAACAACCCTGGACTTGGCTGGCGTACGCTTTGACCAAGTCGACAGGCTCACTGTTGTCGGTATTTCCGTGCATGGTACCAGTCCAACCAACCTTTGCGCCCGCGCACCTCGTACATTGGGCGATACACGAGGTACATGGACACCGTCTTCTTCAAAGCCCGTTGACTAGCCCGATCGGTATTTGATAAAGGTCCACATTTGTTGTTACGGAATTAAGAAAAGACATGTATGATTCGCTCGTTGGGAACGACATCTCGCCGGATACGGTCCTTGTCTCTCGTGTTCATACCAGGACCCTTTGTCCTTTGTGGTCTGTCAGAGAGCGACGGGAATGTCAATTCCTCAAACGCCCGATCGACTACCGGATTTGTCTCAGCAAAGCATGGGTAAACCCCTCCTTGCAAGAGTACCCACGCCAGAGAAGCAGAATCTCCTACCATACGGGAAGAGGACTAGCACCTAGCGAGGGCGAGGACGGGCTCAAAGAAGCACCCTAGCCTATTCGGGGATTACACCAATGTCGTTTCTCCCGATATGCGCCATGCCTTCCCTTGTTCATGGAGCTTAGACCTAAACTGTCTTGCAACTTTCCTCCGACCTACCTCGGTCTGATCTCGTCCCACTCCGTACGGGAGGAGACTCTGGTAAGGTAGCCCAATACGATATCGACATGGAAAAGAGCCATCCGCCCGCAGGATACATTAACTCATGTATCATATGTACCATCCAAGGCACTTACGAAATCCATCACCTCTCTACACCGAAACGCTATTCAATCTACAGCAACAAGGAGCAACTCAATTAATCGACATGCGGATGGCAAGGGCAGCACGTCTCCATGGAAACAAAAGTGTCAAAATTGAAACATTGCCATTGCTAGATACGACGTTGGCAGAGAAACATGTCGAGGTGGCTCCGGCCTGGTGTGGAATATGTCAAGGGGATGTGGCAGAATATGCCCATGGACCGGTATGTTTGTCGGGTTTGAGACTCTCGGAAGTAGGCCGACCTCGTTTCCTGACAGGAGTGTGCTAAAAGGTGTATACACCATGGCCGGGGAATCCACACCCTCTCAGTCACCAGCATTTACCCATGGTCATCGGCCACGAGTTCTCGGCGATCGTCACCCAAGCTCACCCTTCAGTGGCTACCGACTTTAAAGTCGGCAACCATGTGTCGATTGAGCCGATCCAGGGAGATGGAGACTGCCACATGTGCATTCAAGGTCGCGAGAACAACTGCGAACGACTGTCGATACTCGGCCTCACTCAAACGGGTGGCATGATTGAGCGGCTGTCGATACCGGCTCGAAAATGCCACAAGCTGGAACCCGGCATATCTCTACAGGTGGGGGCGCTTGTCGAGCCTCTTTCGGTGGCATGGCAGGGCGTCGCAAACTCGAAACACATCTTGGATAACCACCTCAATGCCTCGGTGGTCATTATCGGGACCGGCATGATTGGGATTGCCAACGCCCTGTGCCTTCGAGCTGTGGGCAGATTCCAGGTCCTTATGATCGGCAGATCCGCGGCACGCAACGAGACGGTCCAAGGCCTCAATCTGGCAGATGTCGTCGTGGATTTCAATGACACATCCCTGGGCAGAAATTGGACAACTACTTCCAAGGGTGTGTGTAAACGGGTTTCATTTGTTCGTCCGTCAGAACCCCGGGAAGCTCTCCAAAGTTCGAAGTAACAATATTCAATGGCCTCAACAAATGCTCGTATCGTATGCTGACACCCGAGTCTCCCTGACTAAAGACTAGGTCCATGCTGCATCTTCGACACTGCCAATTCACAATCCACGTTTGACCTTGGGATAGATCTGCTCCGGAAAGGGGGCATGTACTATACCTTTGGCCAGTTTCACAGCAATGTAAGTGTCGATCGAGGTCGCAGTGCTATTTACCATCAGACCAGAAACTGACACCCGATCAGATCTCGGTTGACATGAACAGGATCATTTCAAAGGCGCTCGTCGTCACCGGAGACGGATGCTACCGGTCCGGGACGTTTGCGTCCGTCATCGAAGCCCTCTCCCAGGACTTAATTCCCACCGCGACCCTTGAACAACTGGTGACCAGGAGGATCCCGCTGGGTGAAGTGGAGGACAAGGGTCTGAAAGAGCTGATGGAGAATAAAGACCAACATATCAAAATCCTTGTTCGAGTGAACGGCGATATTCTGGAATGAGGAAGACTGCACAAAGGCTGATCTTTTGCCCCCTGAAGTCTGTACTTTTGAATTAAATATCTACATGATATGTGCTCTGCCAAAATCACGGCAAACCGCCGTCGATGGTGATTGCACTGGCTGTGATGAACCTGCTTTGATCTCCAAGGAGATATGCTATCAGGGAGGCGATCTCGTCCGGTCGGCCTTTTCGTTGGATGATCTGGTCTGGGGGCACGCCTTCAAAAGCGGCCGTCATGGGGGTGTCAATGACACCTCTAGCAGGAACGGACCCAACAGTCAGTAAGTGTTCGTTTTTCCCCTCTGGGAGGGGGTCTAAATACTGGCTCAGCGAGAGGTGATCAGCGGTGAGATTTCTTACGGGCAGATACAGTTGGCGCGGATCCCCTTTGCTCCGACTTCCTGTGCGACCGCCTTGGTCAGACCAATGACCCCGTGCTTGCTGGCACAGTAGGCGGCGTAATTGGCCGTGCCGTGGAGTCCCGCCCTACTGGAGGCGTTGACGATGCTGCCGCCGTCGTTCATGGACCGAACTTGAGCTTTGGTGCAGATAACGACCCCGGTGAGGTTGACATCGAGCACCAGCCGCCAGTCGTCGAGGGCAAAGTCGCTCACCAGGCCTTGTCGCAGCACGCCGGCGAGGTTGACGGCGCCGTCGAGCAGCCCGAACCTCTGCACCGTCTAGCGAATCCACTCGTCAACCTCGGGTTCGTGGCGGACATCGAGAGCCGTGCACATGACGGCGCAGTCGGGATGCTGTCGCTTCACTTCGGCCGCCACTTCTTGCAACTTGTCGAGGTCCAGGTCGGCGATGGAAAGATTGGCGCCCTGTCCAGCGAGGCAGATGGTGGTCATGCGCCCGATGCCGGACGCTGCCCCGGTGATTGCGATTGTCTTTGCCAACAGTGCCATGACCAGATGGTATTGTCCCCTCAGATACTGTAGGCCTGGGGAGTCAGGTCTGTTATCGGTCCGCACCATGTGTCCTCAGAGAGGAAGTTCCTCTGAGTAGGTAGGATTTCTCCCACGGTCCAATCGGAATTAGAGTCCTCATCCCTCGTGGTCTTGGGAAAATTCCAGCTTCTTTCTCGGAATATGCTCAAGGAAACATGAGTGCGCAGATGTCGACCGGGGGTATATATATGTCTCCTTGTGTGTCGTAAAGTGGACAACACATTTCACCTCCAGGCCAACAGATTCCGAATCTTGTGGTTGATTCCCGCATCTCATTGGCTGCAGTTCGACCGACTTGGTATGGGATGGAACTGTGCGAGGATCCGGGGATTGTGTAGGAGAGATTATGGGGTTCGCATGAAATTCCGGGGTCGCCAACTGCTTTCATTCTGCACCTCGGCCCCGTATATGGAGAGGATGCATTGTTGCTTATACAAAGGAGGTACACACGATTTTGGCTGTGGCCTTGCAGACCATCAATCCCTTCCTGCACCCTCCACTTTGCTGTCGCTCCCCTGATCATTACAACCTCGTGAGATTTGACACCACTGTCTCTCCCACTCGGGCATTGACAGAGATGGGGTCCAAAGTTGACGACAACGATGAAAACGCCGGCACGGCGGTCCAAGTTGAATCCTCCTCAATTTGTTCGACCAAAGAGACGTCGCCACCACAACCAGCAGCCTCTCACAAGATCTCCTTGTCGACCTATCTCGCAATCATATCATTCTGGGTAAGTCCTGTAGCTCCCGCAAGTGTGTGTGTAAGTGTGTGGGAGAGATTGTGTCTGATTCATGGCTCGTGTCTTCTTAACCTGAGATTTCCTACTAATAACAAATCTAGTTTCATTATGGAGCGGCCAACGTGGCCATTGTCATGATCTCGGCCGTCGTTGCAAATATAAATCAAGATATAGGTGAGAGAAGACCCCGATACCTCCATGGGTTTCGGCTGCTCACCTTTTCATCCAGGCCCAAGCTCCGTCTACACATGGCTTGCGTCAAGTCTGGCTCTGGCCTCGAGCATCAGCGTAGGAGTTGCTGGGACCGTGACCGAGTAAGATCCACAAGATTTTACAAAGATGCCTACCGTGGTCGGTGTGCCAGGAGATTGACGGACATCAAATCCAGCCTCACTGGACGACGAGGATATTCGATCCTGTTCGGACTCGTTGGGATTGTGGGATGCATCGTGGCTGTCACGTCCAAGAATATCAGCCAGTGTAAGCACTCGAGACTCCCTTGATGGTATCTGCACATCTTCAAGGCTCAAGCTGACATCTCTCTAACAGTGATCGGCGCCAACGTCCTCGTCAGTCTCTACATCGGCTCCAGCGAGAACAGTCTATCAGCCGTTTCGGAACTGGTGACGCACAACCAACGCGGTGCTGTCATGGCTTGTTTCAATGCTGGGATCGGCGTCTTTACCGTTTTTGGTTCCTTGATAGGTACGGTGAACACAATCCATAAAGGACGAGTCACTCTCGCCAGTCCCTACACCTCGGTTTTCTGCGGTCGAGGAAGAGAAAAACAGAAATCTAACAAAAACATGGAAAAATACTACAGCTCATGCCATGGTGAGGAATGGATCCTGGAGAAGCATCTATTACCTTGTCATCGCCCTGGACGTGGCCGGCACCGTCGCCCTCTTCTTCCTATAGCATCCACAAGCTCCCTTGGCCGGGTTCAGCTCGTATCGATCATTGGTCAGGGGCTTCGATTGGTTCGGCCTCCTTGGACTGATGGTGAGTTGGTGAACTCTTCCCATGACTCGCTCGAGAAGAGAATGTTACTGAAGCTCGTGGGTTCAGACGGGCCCGACTCTCCTCCTACTGGCCATCACATGGCTGGGTGGAACATACCCCATATCAGATGTTCGCGTGTTGACGACGTTGATCATTGGCATCGTCATGATTGCCCTGCTCGGAGTCTATGGCAAGTTTTTCCCAACAGAAAAAGAAGGACCTGCTTCTTCAAGGTCACCACCCCGTTTTCCTGATATTCACTCGCCTTGACAGAGGCCTTTGTGCCCGAGAATCCCCTCCTCCATCCTCATCTTTTCCGCCGTATCCGGACTTTTACCCTGATTCTCATCGTCACCATCGTGGGCGGCATGCTGTGAGTGAAACTTTTTCCCATGTCAGAATCTCTCATCGCGGGTGTGGGATACGGGGGAGGATATGTCCTAACTGATCTTGAAAACCCACACAGATACTACTCGCTCTTGTCCTTCTTCCCCCTCTACCTGTCCTTGATCTACGTCAACGACCCCTCGGACGACATCAAGATCGGGGTCTACAACATCCCCTTGCAAGCGGGCAGCTTGTTTGGCGGGGTGACCACCTTCTGGGCTCTTCCCAAGCTGAGAAAACCCCGACCAATGCTGATCATCGCGGTACGTTTTGACCGTTTTTCTTTGTGCCATAATTATCTCGATCTCTCGACTGAGATCTCCGCCGCAGGTCTTTGTTCAGCTCCTCTTCATCGCCCTCATGGCTATACCCAGTAAGTCACCCACATCCCGCCTCCAATCACCCTTGTCCGGGGCGAGGCTCGACGGGAGGGAGAATCTCGAGGAATATGCCAGTACTGAAAACACCGACCGCATCAACAGATCAAAACCAACGACCAATGGCACTGGCATTCTCCTTTTTCGGAGCTGTAGGGCTCGGTATGTTTTTCCCTTCCCCCCCGGAGAGTTGAATAACCAAAGTCTTTCCAAGTCCCTAACTCTCCGTCGTTAGGATCATCTGTCTCTCTCTCGGTCCTCCTGATCCAGTTTTCAGTCCCGGACAAATACATGTAAGTAGACCGCCCATACGAGATATATGCTCTCTCTCTCTCTCCGCCTTTTTCGTTGTCTTTTCCAGGGGAAAGGGGCCAACAAACCCATCAACGAGAACCTCCTCACTGACAACACAACTCCCCCCTGTGCGTCGGTGCAGCGGTTTCGCATGGGGCATGCTGTCGCTGTTCCGGTTCGGCGGCGGCGCCGTCGGCACGGCCGTCTACTCGTCCATCTTCTCGTCGAGGAGCGCCGACAAGGTCCCCGCCTACGTGGCCGCGGCGGCGCTGCGGAACGGCCTGCCGAGTTCGTCGGTCGATCAGCTCTTGGGGGCCGTGTTGACCGCGACGGGGGACCCGTCACCGACGTCCCGGGATACACGACCGAGATTGGCGTCGCGGTCAGCCACGCCGTCAAGTCTGCGTACGTCGCGTCGTTTAGGTGAGTGGTCTCTACGTGTCCCCAGAGTTGAAAAAGCAACACCCCAGCTTTTGTCTGCCTGTCTGCCTGTCTGGTGAAACAAAAAGAGCCAACACCATCAAACCCAGATACGTCTGGGTTTCGTCCATCGCCTTCGGCGCCGTCTCTCTCATCTGCACCATCTTTGTCAAGGACGTAAGTGAGATTCTACTATTTTCTTTCCCCTCCCCAATATCCCCTTTCTTTTTTTGGGGGGGGGGGGTTTCATTAAAAGTCACCGAGTAAACCGGGTTCTGACAATCCCTCGACAAACCATACAGCTCAGTCACCAGCTCAACGACACAGTCGCCATCAGGCTGAAAACGGAACAACGACAGGACCAACAAGAACAAGAACGAGAACCAGAACCCGTCGCGGAAACGGAAACGGGAAAGGAAACGGTCGTGGGGAAAGAAGAAGACGACGAGTTGGACACCAAGACGAATTAATTGATTTGTTTATTTCCGAAGGCTGCAAGATACCGACACTAGTTGTTGTTGTTATTCTTGTCTGGTTGTCTGATTGTTCTCTGGTTGTTGTCGCCCGTGCAGGCAGCTGGCTAACTACATGGAAAGACATGGAACTACATACTAAGTAGGTCGGTTGGTCGGACTGCAAAAAAAGAAATAATATCCATAACGAGCTGAACAAGGCATTGATTGAGCATAGAGAGGAAGTTTCAATACTCGTCAACGCTAAAGAGCGCCAAAGCCTCACAAGGTCATTCATTCCATGTATTATACTCTTGCCAAGCTCAAGTGATGGTTTCCAAAACCCTTGTTGTTCCCCTTCTCCACCTCCCTGAAGTGAAGTGGGCATCCGTCCGTCCTGTCACCCTGTACATATATCCCGTATCTCGTCACACCGTTTTATTTGCACCAGCCCTAAGTCCAGCTTTTGGAAAAACTCAAGCGCGACTCGGTTGATTGAACGACGACGGCTTACACAAAGGTGCCAGACAGCATGCTGTCCAGAGTGCCAGATAATTCGCCGGCACCTCCCATGGACGTGGCGCCACTGTCATAAAGGGAAAAGAAGGAATTGAACGAATTGAAGAGACCTGGCGAATTCGAGATCATGGCATCATTTTGTATGCCGGTCAGGAACGGATCTTGCTCAAGGCTTCTGCTGGCTTGGACATGATAGCTGGCCGACTGACTGTCTGGTGCAAAGGTTGTGCTCGGTATCGGGCCGGCTGCGTTCTGGTCCGAACGCCTCGGGTCACGCAATATGGACCGACCATTCTCTGAAGATGGGGTGTGTACGCGCTGTGTCATGATCGTGGCGGCGTTGTTGTTGTTCCGGTGGTGGACTTCATGAGAAGATTCGTGCAACGCCGCAGTGCCCGCCTGATCAGGTGCATTGTCTCGAGCAGATATCGGGGGCGTGAGCGTCTGTGAAGGGATTTCACGATTGGAAGAAGCGGGCCGCGCTTGAGAGGGACGACGTCGACTGGCGTCTATGCCAGGCCCACGCCACTGATGCGGACCATCATAAGGGATATGTCCTCCAAAGTTTGACAATGGTGCTACAGATGGCCGTGGTGACAGTTCCACGTCTCTTTCGATGGACCTCGTCTTGCGCGCGCTGTCCCGAGTGTTATTCAGCTCGACTTCTAGCGCAGAGAGGTTCTTCTCCAGCATGCTTGATATGCCCCAGTAGCTTTCGAACTGGAGGTATGTCATCCGGAGCAACTCCGCATTGGATGCCGTCAATTGCTTTTCCGAGTTGTCGGTTTGTAACAATTCGCGCTTCAGAATCTGAACCGCAGTCGCAAGCCATATTGTGTTGGCCAAAAATGGATTCACAAACTTGTAGTGGTCCCTGGGAGTCCGCTGGATGATATTGACAACACTCTGAGATGCCTGGAGATACAGGACAAAGCACTGTCTCGCGGCATTGTTAGGTGCCGTGCTACCAAATTGTCTCTGCGGTGCAAGTCCGCTCTCGGCATGTTCCTTGAATTTGGCGAGTTCTGTCTCGAGGTGGATCCAGCTCATTTGACCTCGAAAGACAAAGTATTTGTAGATCATTAGCCGGGCTAGCTGCACCACCATATGCATGGTGTAAATTTCTTGGTGTAGTAGGCGTGTCGACGTGGCAGGGGACTCGGAATCCCGAGGAGAGAAATTGAGAAATTGATTCCGGTATCGAAGCTCGGCAGGCATCATTTCGACGACGCATTCCAGCACGTTGTGAAGAGTGCTGACCTTGTTATAGCCTTCACGCGCTTCTCGGACTCGACGATTCTGGTCCAGTTGGAACTGCGTTGGGTCGGAGTACTTGGCCTGTCGGGATTTCTCGAGAGCTTTGATCGGGTGAAGATGATTGTCGTCCCCTTGGGTCACATTCTGCGCGTCCTTGACGATGCTGTCAACCACAAGGAACCACGCTTTGTACGACTTGTTCCCTGATGATCTCAACTTCTTCCATCGGTGGACGATGTCCAGGTCCAGGTAGCAGCTTTCTTGTGGCTCGTTCAAAAACCAGTTCTTGTCGGGCGCCGGGAGAAATGTGTCGTTGCAAGACCAGTCAATGCCCGTGGGACAGCGGCGCACTACGCTTGCAAAAACGTCCATCTCCCATATTGCCCACCATGCCCGCCGCTTTTCTTCATCGTCACGCCATTGGTCGACGTCCTCGATCTTGTCGTGCGGTTCTACGCCTTTGTCGACCGCGTGGAGATTCATTTCGTAGGCGCAGCGAATACAAACGCCCAAATATCGCCACGACTTTCCTCGAACTGACCTGATCAGCTGCCAATGGTTGATCAGAATCATGGCTTGCAGAAGCGACAATGGCACTCCTTGTTCGCTATACTCGAGCATGGCTCGTTCAACAAACTGCTCGGCCAAATTTCCAAAGTGTTGGGACAAGTCCTTGGTCGAATCGAGGTTGATGAGGGCCGCTGCCGCCGCTATACAGGGGTCGTGGCCGGCGTCCTGATCTCGGAAGGCGAAGATGAGGATTGCGGCGACAAGAGCGTTAAGCTCGTTTTTGCTCTTGATCTGTTGCAGCTTGTCCCAAAAGGTGGGGCGGTGGAAGAGCTGGAAAGATGGGAAGGTGTCGAAAAATTCGTCGACCCTGGGTATTTCAACATTAGAAACGATACCTTGACGTGCGCACGAGAACAGGAGGAGCTTACAGCGTCTGCAAATCATCCTGCGCTAGACCGAGCGCGTGGCAGGTGGACTCGAGGGTCGATTGCCCGCTTAAGCTGTCATCCACGACGACTTTGGGGTCAGTCAATGAATCCTCGGCCAGTCGTTCGTGCGAGGGGTGCATGATAAACGAGAGCGACTGGATATCGTGTGAACGCCGAGACAATCCGCTTGACACTGAAGTCGACGGCGATGAAGCTTGATAGAGTGTGGCCGCCAATGGCATCCCCGATGGTTGAGGAAGAGGCAGCATGTGCGATGGCATTGATGTGCGACGAGGCTGCAGCTCTGGTTGATGGGATTGCGCATGCAACACGGATGAAGGGGAATTCGGCTGTTGCGACGTTTGCGGTTGTGGTTGTGGTAGCAGGCGCGTCTGCTGGTGTTCTGATGGCGGTGTCAGTCGGAGAGCTGGTTGCTGGGCATGTTTCTCCTGAGCGTGTCCAGACTGTTCGGGCTGCGTAGCCTGGCCACCATGCATCCTGTCCGTCGCAGACTCTTGTTCCTGCTGCTCCTCAACAATCGAACCATGTTTGCGCTTTCGCGCCTGCTGAGTGCTTCCGATTTTTGGGCCTGGCCGAGTTGAACTGGCGGGATATTCGCAGGCCTGATTTGTTTGCAGACAAATTCCGCACTGAGGGATTTCCCGCGTACACTTGACCTTTCTCCGCCGGCACGAGCAGCATGCAATGTTCGATACAGAAGACCCTGAGCCCGCGGTGGTTCCGTATGTAGGGAATGAGGCCATGGTGTGGCATCCAAGGGAAGAGGCTGCACTGTGTGTATAGTATGGTCAAATCGATGAGATGATTTGAAAGAAAGGAGAACTGCACGAGAATCAGCGCTAGAATCTGTGGGGGGGCGTGTTGAAGTGGCACATCTTGAGCGATCGCTGGGGTCCCCAGCTTTCCAATCTCAGATTCTCTCTCTCTCTCTGACACCGGGGGTCATTCCGGGCCAGACGGCAAAAGATGGCGGGGTATAGATGCATGGTGGATTCTGGCCGACTCGACCAATCTGGGATGCGGCAGACGATGGGAGATGGAGCGCAGGCGAACAGGGGACAGAATTAATTACATCTTGTCGACGCTCATTGGCGGAAAGACTTCGCTCCAACTTCGGCCCTAGTAGACGTAGGCAGTCAGGCAGTCACCAGCGCCTTGTCCTTCCCGCTCTTTCCATTTGCTCTCTTTCTTGATCAGATGGGGAATTGGCTTGATTATTGGAGCTGTCGAATCTTTCTTCTGAGGGAGTGGATCTTTGCTTCGTGAACCCAGATGGCGGGACGAATTTCGGCACTCTTTCTAGCATCTTTGTTTAGACCATGGGTAATGAATGGTACGGCTGTTGTTCTGTACTCTTTGACTAGGATTTCAATACCGACATGTGCACATCTTGGTGGAGTCCATGGCATGGGATCGACACAGGGACGAGATAAACCACTTTGTAGCCTTCCCTCGGAACTTGAGGTTGATATACAAGTTTCCACTTACATCTCTATATTACGTTGAATTCTTACACAAACAGAGTGAAACCCCTTCATAAACATAAGCAGAAACCTCTCTGAAAAATCTAACAAACAAACAACAAAAATGCCTGGCAAAACGATGAGGGCTTTCCGCCTGGTGGAATACGGTAAACCCGGGCAGTACTGTGAAGTGCCGATTCCCTCACCTAAAGAGGGAGAAGTACTCATCCGGATGAAAGCCGCGGGCCTCTGTCGGTCAGACCTCGACATGGTCGACTCGTTACCGGGCTCAGATCCATATGCGTCAGCTGTCGATGCTCCCTACACGTTGGGGCATGAGAACGCCGGGGTAATTGAGGTGCTGGGAGAGGGTGTGACCGACTTGAAGGTGGGCGAGGGGGTCGCCGTCCGCCACATGCCGCACTGCTCGCACTGCGAATTTTGCATCCGGGGCGTCGAGCAACACTGCCAAACATACAAGCGTGGAGCGATTGAGATAACCCGGGGCGCTGGCTTCGACGGCGGTCTGGCAGAGTTTATGATCTGCCCCCGCGACCAGCTCGTGAGCATTGGTGACGAGGATCCCGTCAAGTACGCGCCACTGACCGACGCCGGGGTGACGGCATACCACGCTGTGGGGACGATCAAGGAACGTCTGCGCCCAGGATCATCGGCGCTGGTCATCGGGTGTGGAGGACTGGGATCGTACGCACTCCAGTTTCTTCTGCTGTTAATGGGGGTCAAGGTGTACGGGGTCGATGCCAACGAGAGCCGCATCCAGATTGCTCGAGATCTGGGAGCCAAACGTGTGTTCAAGGCTGGGCCGCATGCCACCCAGGAAATTCTGGATGAAACGGGCGGCAAGGGAATCGACGCTATTCTCGACTTTGTGGGAAATAACTCGACGTTGAAGATGTCCATGGAACTGTCCAGGCCACAGGGTCGAGTGGTGCTGGTGGGCATGGACATGGGCTCGGTCGAGGTTGGGTGGAACAAGATCGCCACGAGCTGCGAGTTTGCAATCGGCTTAGGATCGACACGCAGAGATCTGGAGGAGGTGTGCTATCTTGCTTCGATCGGCAAGCTCAGGATCGACGTCGACCGCTTCTCATTCGACAAGATTCCGGAGGCGTACCAGGCACTGCGAGATGGGAGACTGATTGGTCGAGCTGTCATCACGTTTGACTAGTACATGACATGATCCGTGACATGAAACATGTGGCTGTGTAGTGTAGTTGTAGCGGCGAGAAGAGAACTACATGGCGCAAATACTAGGAAAAGGAGTTGTCTCAGATACTGACGGGCTCAAGGATCTACTATTGGGTATAGTCATTGAACACGCCGTGTACAGTGTCATGCTTGAGAAGTCATCTCCATCTCATTGTCTTCTGCACCTCCTCAACCTGCCCTGTAGAAACCGCATGCCGAATACCCGCCGTCGACTGTCCACCGTGCTGTGGCCGTCATCAGTAATGGTCCAAGTAGAAAAAGAAAAGTATTCCTCACCACCCGTCACATACGAGGCATCATCGCTCAGCAAGAAGGCAATGACTTTGGCCACTTCTTCTGCTCGACCCATACGGCCCATCAAAGTGCCGGCACTCACGACATCGGCATTGAAAAGTCCCTTTGCTTCACCTTCACGAAAGATCTTGGTGTCGATAGGGCCTCTGCGACACATGGTTATTAGACTTGTCTTGCACGATTGGGGACACAAAGACGAGGCACATACGGTAGAACTGCATTGACTCTGATTCCCTGCTTGCCGTATTCCGCCGCCGTAGATTCGGTCAAGCCGAGTACACCAAACTTGCTCGCTGCGTATGCTGCATTGTTGGGTAGACCTCGCAGGCCCGAAGTACTCGAAACGTTGACGATGGACCCTCCTGGCCTGGTAAGATGCGGGAGTTCGGCCCTCATACAGACCATCACGCCGGTGAGGTTGACCGCCAACATTTTGTCCCATGCTGCTTGGTCCTGTCCGACACGTTAGTATAGCAATCAAGGCTTCGCAAGAGATTCATTAAACGTACAATGGACTCGGTGCTTTGACCGTCCCCACCTGCAATACCTGCAATGTTTGCTGCTCCATCAAGCCTTTCGAAGCGCTTTACTGTGTCCTTGAGCCACGAGTCAACCTGTTCGGCATTGCTGGCATCGACTCTGGTGGTCGTGACTTCTGCTGCTGAGTATTGGCTACCTTGACGCTCGTCAATCAGCAATGCAAAAACACCACGGGGTGAGCATACAAGAGCATACATAACTTTTGCGTCTCGATCAGGCCAGGCTGGTCTAGGTCACTGATGGCGATGCCAATGGCCCCCAGTTCTGCGAGCCGGATGGCGGTGGCTCTTCCAATTCCTGAACCAGCGCCAGTGACGGCAAACACTTTGCCTTGTATCCCCATTGTACCCAATCTAGATGTGTATTATGGTGTTGAACGAAAGCTCTGTCCATCAAAAATATTAGTGTCTGAAATAAAACATGGTATGCCAAACCTATGCCCCTTAGGCTGTCGGCCACCAACTGAAACTCGAGACCAACCCCCATACTCGGCAGAGTTTGTCCGAATCGAATTCTCAAAAGTCGAGAAGCAGGACCGAGTCAGGGACGGCAGTTCAAGCTTTGAGAATCCTTGTGTGGAGGACCGAAATTTCGAGTCGGAATGACTTCGGTCGTTGACATGTATGTACCCAGTGCGAGTATGTGGTTCGGGAGACGCACAATTGGGAACTTCTCGTCTCATCCCCCATGCGTGCGCCTCGGCTCGAAAACCAATCTCCAAGTCGTCGTGGAAGATATATTGAATTATGAGACCGCGTGGTTGGAAAAGTGAAAACTAGGGAAAAAGCCACAGTCACATTCACACCTTGTCAACCAACCCAAAAACCCCATTGTCCTCGAAAAATCCATTCGGCCATGGCTGACCAAAGTGACATGATAGCACGACTCGAAAGCCGCCTCAAGATCCTCGAGGACAGGCAGCAGCTCCAAACACTTCTCAATCGATACTGTACAATTGCCGACGCCAAAGACTGGAAGGGCTACGCCGATACATACATTGACGATGGTGCCATCATGACCTTCGAGTCCTGGGGCGACGTCGTCGGCAAGGAAAACATTGCCAAAACAGCCAGCGCCGAACAGGTCTTCGACGGACTGCAGCACACCATGACCAATATGGAGTTTGCGGTGGATGGTTCAGACCGGGCAACGGGGACCGCATATCTCTGGTTCTGTGCGACTCCCGACACATCAAAGCCGGAAATCCACTACGCCTTTGGCGGGCCTTATCGATTCGAGTTCCAACGGACGGCAAAGGGGTGGAGGATTTCACACATGTGGTTGAAGAAGATCTGGGCCCAGGGCAAAGATACGAAAGGAGTCTTTGGTGCGACATAACAGAAGCCGGAGGGAGGAGGTCGAGTCAAACATATCTAGGTATACAAAATTCTATCGATACCATCCTGACTAGTGTTTTTTTGGGCCAATGATATACCGTGTGCACAAATATATAAAATATATACATAGTAATTCCGCTGCGTATCTTCGGCCAGGTTCTTTCGGGGTGGAGAGCCACTTCACTTCGGGGAACATGGCGCCCTATTATTGCGCGTCGTAGTGAGTTTGTCCGGACAGTTGATTCTGATACAATGCCAACTTGGCAAAACTACAAAAGACCTCTTCAGAGCTCGAGATACTATCAAGTTCTCGGTATAAAGGGCTGTTTCTTCCGGCAACTTTCGACGACCAACTAGATACCCCAAGACTGGTCATGTCGTCTAATTCCGGATTACTCGAGGGTCAGGTCGGATTGATCACTGGAGCTGGAACTCCCTATGGGATCGGGAGAGAATGTGTCAAGAAGTTTGCCTCGGCGGGAGCCAGAGCCATCTACGCGTGCGACTTGAACCTCAGTGCCGTCGAGTCCCTACGGGAAGAATGCAAAAAGGCCGGATACACGTCAATGATCCAGGGAAAACAGCTCGACGTGTCGAGCGAGGAGCAGACCGTGGCTGTCGTCAAGGACATCACCAAGACTCACGGTCGCTTTGATTTCTACATTGCGAATGCTGGCTTTGCCAACTACCGGTAATGAGTACTCAGGTCACTTTTCGCAGCAGCATCACTGATCCATTTCTTTTCTGCCCTCCTAGGAGCCTTAACGACACCGAGATGACTCACTACGATCGTCAAGTCAATGTCATGACCCGTGGAGCTTTTCTCGGTATCAAATATGGCAGTCAAGCTATGATGCTGACATCCAAGGAAAAGCCTCGGCCAGGAGGTGTCTTTGTCGTCACCGGTTCGTGTGCTGGGTTTCTCGGCTCATATAGCGATTTACCATACGGTGAGTGAAAATGCGGCAGATGGGATTTTGTGAATGGGCATCTGACTGCAATGCACCTGTGATAGCCATCGCCAAAACTGCCTTGCACGGTCTGGTCAGCGCTGCTTCGGTTCAATTGTCATCGAGTAACATTCGTGTAAATGGGGTGGCTCCGGGCTTCACCAAGAGTGGCATCTTGACCAATTCTCAAAAGGCCGAGCAAGGTGAATACCAGAGCGGAGAGGACGAGGAGCAACTGAAGCAGAATCACATGTGGTTTTTTGACCGAGCAGGGCTGTTGAAGAAGCCCGAGTACTATTACAACCGACTTCAAGATCCAGATGAGATTGCCAATGTGCAATTGTTCTTGGCTTCAGGACTGTCTTCATCCATCAACGGTCAGATGATTCTATGCGACAGTGGCAAGACTGCGGCCGCGACTGGGGAAGCATGTACTGGACCTGTGGACCCAGTCCGTCCATTGGACTTGTCGTGAGATGGCAACGACTCGAGGGAGTCAATCCTCGCATAGTACTTGTAGTAGGGTCAGTCAATGAAAGCACTCCGGACTATCTCCGCTCTCGTGTAAATTCGACCGAGCCCACTTTCCTTCCCAGTCGCTGGCGTGCAGATATAACTATTCCCAGGTCTACCCCTTCGGACAAGCTCAAACAGGGTCATCTCGGATCAAAAAGACATTTGCGTCACGGTCAAATTGCCATCATCATGACTGGTTATTTGCGTCTAGCCATCGCTGCAGTCCTCGTTCTCGGGGTATGGAGGTTGCTAAGAATCGGTCGACGAGACCGTAGACTTCCGCCAGGACCACCGACTGTACCGATCCTGGGAAATGCTCATCAAATCCCACTGACAGGTTTGGGCAAGAAGTTCGTTGCACCGATAACATACGACATGAATTTCAGCTAGATAGCTAACATGGCTAACACACTACTGTCCCCCCTCAGGTTCCACGAATGGGCTCAAGAATATGGCAAAATATACTCGCTCAAAGTCTTCAACTCGACCATGATCGTTTTGGCAGATCGCAAGGCCATCTACTCGCTTCTCGACCAGAAAGGCAGCATCTACTCGGAAAGACCATACCTCGCCGTACCGACATTCATGAGTCGAGGATGCCACATGACCTTTGAGCAAGCCACCCCTGGCTGGAGAGAAAAACGCTCCGTCATTACCAGAAACCTCAATCCTCAGAATCTCGACAAGAAGCATTTCAAAGTTCAAGAGGCAGAGTATGATTATGGTGGTGGTTTGGACCTGAGAAATGTAGTCGACTGATCAGCCACCCCTAGGTCAATTTTGTTCATGCACAACCTCGTCCAACATCCGAACCAGGCGTTCGACTACGCTCGTCTCTACGCCTCATCCGTGGCGGCCATCCTGGCTTGGGGATTCCGGGCCAAAGATTTCGACTCGTTCTTTTACAAGGACTTTTATTCGTTCGTTGATCAGGTAAGGGGCATATCACTTTTGAACGAGACCTATTCACACGAGTTGACGCCTTTTTTTTTTAGTGGCTTGACGCTATAGAGCCTGGTGCAAACCCCCCGGTCGAACAGCTGCCCTTTCTGTGGTACCTTCCTGGAAAGTGGAAAAAGAGGGCGATTCACGTCAGGGGGCTGATGGACTCGACGTGGTCCAGGGCGCGGCAGATGGTAGAGGATCGGCGTCAAAGAGGAGACATTCGTGACTCGATGATCGATGTCAAGCTGGCGCAGTACGAGAAGGACGGATGGCCCATGTCGCAGTACGCGTTCAACAACTTGTTTGGTGAATTACTCGAGGCTGGAGCAGACAGTGCGTTCTCCGTTTTCAAATAGGAGATTGGGACTGTGAGCTGACAATACCGCAACAATTAGCTACCGCAAACATGCTTTTGACAATCATCCTGGCCGTGACCAAGTTTCCCGAGGTTCAAATCAAGGCAAGAAAAGAACTGGATGCGGTTTGTGGGACCGAGCGAACACCACTGTTTTCCGACTTTGACAAATTACCCTATATCAACTGCATCATCAAAGAGGCCCTCAGATGGCGCCCAACGTCAGTCTTTTCTCTCCATCATGATGAGTCGATGCCTCTAGCCAAGGTACCGAGTACTAACGTTCCCTGCGCGACAGATCTGATCTTGGAATTCCGCATCGACTGGCCAAAGGTGAGTAGCAAAGGAAGTCACCGCACGAGAAACATCAATACTCATGTCTTTCAGACGACTGGTACGAGGGCATGTTTTTCCCCAAAGACAGCACGGTCTGGCTCGCCGCTTGGGCCATTCACCAGAGTGACGACGAGTTTCCTGACCATGACCGTTTCAATCCGGATCGATTCAAAAACCACACAAAGTTGGCAAGTGACTACGCCGTGGGCCCTGACTGGCAAGGACGAGATAAGTTTTATCGTCTCTCAGCTGTTCTTTCCGACCCGGCTAACCCTTTCAAGTTTACACCACTACGGATATGGAGCAGGTCGCCGCATGTGTCCGGGCATTCACCTGGCTGAACGAAGTATGTGGCGTGTCACGGCCAAATTACTCTGGGCTTTCGAGTTCGAAGAGATCCCCGAGAAGCCACTCGACGTCAACGCCTACACCTCGTCGAATCTGGTGCGGCCTTTGGAGTTTGAAGTGTCGGTCAAGCCTCGGAGTGAAGTCCACGGCGAGGTGATTAGACGGGAGCTGACTGGTGCATTGGACTTTTTGAGTCAATACGACTAGTGTTTCGCCGATGGTGAGTAGCGTCAGAGTACACTGTAGGCGGAGGGGTTAGCTTCGAACAATTTTCATGTCAAGACATACGAAATTCTAGACGTTCGGACTCAACAGAGAGTGACTGCCGTGACGTTTTCCCCGGACCGGACCATCTTCGGTGTCCAGCATCACTGGCTCCACAAGTCCACTATTGACCCCAAGTTTCTTCAGGTATAGCGTCGCTAATCTGCCCAAGAAACATCTATTAGCGAACGAATATCCATGACATGAAAGGCGACACAGAGAAGTAGTCCAAAGGCCCTTTTGGTTCTCGTTCAAAGGTCTGTATCACGGGAAATCATGTCAGTACAGGGCAAAGTAGCGATTGTCACGGGCGCGGGTCTTGGCCTAGGTCGACTGTACGCCCTCGCCCTGGCGGCCAGGGGAGCCAAAGTGCTGGTGAACGACTACGGCGGCGACCTTCAAGGACAAGCCGGAGCCATCACTCGAGCACAAGCCGTGGTGGACGAGATCACGGCTGCCGGCGGCGTCGCCGTCGCGCACAACGGCGACGTGTCCAAAGACGCCAAAGACATTGTCCAGACGGCCGTCAAGGAATTCGGCGGGGTGCACATCCTGATCAACAACGCGGGCATCACGGGCAAAATGAGCTCGCACGACGACGTCGACGCGGCCGCGTTCATGCGCGTCCTGGAGATTTCAGTCCTCGGCACGACCATGGTCACCAGCGCGGCGTATTCGGTCATGGCGAAACAGCGATACGGCAGGATCGTGAACGTGTCGTCGAATGCGATCTACGGCTTCGGCGCAGGGGGGGACTGCGCGTACGGCGCGTCCAAGGGTGCCGTCTTTGCAATCACGCGGGAACTGGGCAGGTGGTCGGAGAGAGACGGGATCAAGATCAACTGTGTCATGCCGTCGGCGGCGTCTCGCATGGGAGATTTGTCCGAAGGCACCAAGAAGATCACTCGCACATACTTTCCTCCCGAGGTTCGTCATCTTCTCTTTCATTCTTCCCTCGGAGACAGAAACCGCCATACTGACTACCACTTACCCAAAAAAAAATAGGGTGTCGTCCCGTTCGTCATCGCTCTCTGCTCAGATGAGTGCCCATCATCCGGCGAGGTCTTCTCCGCCAGCGCCAACCGGGCCGCACGCGAGACGCTGGCGACTTTTCCTGGCAAAATCTCCGAAACCCCCGAGGGTTTCCTCGCGGACTGGGACAAGGTCTGCGGCAAGGACGAGACTCCCTTCTTGGCCAGCAGCACCCTGGATCAAGTCAAGTACATCATTCGATTGGCGCATGGGAAGGAGATGGAGGATATTCCAGAGTTTGGAATTGCCGGGAAGTGAAGTAGATGAGGGGAGGTTCAATATATCCGCGGATTAGCCAAAATTAATCCGGGTCCTGACGTCCTAGACCTGCCTCGGTAGATGGGGCATTTTCTACTTAATTCGACACAAGATCGTGAAGGGTGATAGTGATAGTTCAGATTGGCGGGTAGAGTGCCCCCTTCCACACTGGAAGCGTGATACCGGTGACAAAGGATGCAGCATATGAGGTCAGCGACAAGCTCCCATGGACAGCCTCGTGAGGAGCCGCCCATCGCTTGACTTTCGTGGAGGGATACAAGGCGTTCTTAAAACGAGGTGAGTTGGCAGAAAAGGGCAACGAACGACCAATTCGGTCAATCCAGGCGCCTGTTCTGTCCGACATATACAAATCAACCCCCGGTGGCTACCAAGTACTTGCTGGGGGTACTAGAATCAAGTTTACGCCATTGGCTACAGTCAGTCAGTCAGAGCTCACGACCGTCAAGACCTCACGACCGTCAAGACCTCACGACCGTCAAGACCTCACGACCGTCAAGACCTCACGACCGTCAAGACCTCACGACCGTCAAGACCTCACGCACTGGATGGATCACAATCCCATAATACGGCGGCCACTCGTCCGGCAGACGCTTCAGAGGCTTTTGCTGCCGGTGTGGCCCATGCTGTCTGTGCACACTCCGGACACAGGGATGGACCACTGGAAGCCCCAAGGCTGGCATGCATTCTTCGCACAGACTTCGGTACGCTTCCACAGGTGTTATTGTACGCCGATGCGGATACGAATGGGGATGGGTATGGGGGTAAAGCCATGACCATCACGGGCCTCGGAAAAGCAAGGGGGTCAACTGGGAGATTTACCGCCGTTGGCGAAGAGAACGATTCACCCTTTTTTCTATTCATATGGATGGATGGATGGTCCAAAGCGGAGGTACTCCGGATGGAGTAAGACTTGGCAACTATTGCTGCGGCCCCACAGGTTGTTTTGCCGAAAGCGGCTACGCTAGTCACGTGAAAAAATGGGGAAGACGCCGAGACGTCTATGGCGATTGGGCGAAGATCAGGGAGGGGTCGAAGATGATGGTTGGTCGCATTGCTAGTTCTGGCATGCTCACTTCGTTGCTCGGTGAAGCCACAGTTTGATCAATGGGCCATGTAAAGCTTTTCTCAGGTCCCGGCGTAGCATTGTGTGCTGTTGAGAATGAGACATGAGACAACGATGTACATTTGACAACACAATATAGATAGACATGGCGCAGGTGTAGAGATTGATCGCAACTTGAGAAGTTTGTCTGGTTCACAAAAGCTGAATTCGGGTGCGATATGTAAATGATATAGAGTCTAAAAAAGCCATGACTGTACTGGTATATGACCATTCAGTGTTGTAGTGTTCCTTGCGCTGAGTTGAGAAGATGCCATCTTGCTCAGAGCGCATCGCCGAGGTTTCAGTGGTGCATTTGTAGAGGTTTCAGATGCCATTCCTTCGAATTGGTTGAACTTGTGCAGATCTACATGTCTGCTGGGGATCCTTTTGCCTGAACCGCAATCTCTTCTGGTGTCGCCGTCTCTGCATGGGTTATACCATTGCCATGTTTCAGTTCTTCTTCCATCGCGTGTTCAAAGTCCAGGGCCACAGTATCACCGAACAAACCACCAAGATCCTCCAGCGAGATTCCAGAAGTCTAGGGTAACATTCAGTAAGGTCTGCCATCGTGTGCGAAGAAAGGGGAGAGACTCACCTCCGGCAGGTAGAACATGCACGGGACAACCAGAGCGACTGTCACGGCAATGAAAACCATGTAGTATTTCCATCCAATCGACGCAAATGCCTGGGCAGCTGGTGCCGTGGACCAGATGGAAAAGATGTAGAAGCCGAAGTAGGAGATGGCAGATCCTTTACTTCGGAGGTGTGTTGGCCAGATTTCACAGCCATAGACATAGCCAGTGCACTCCAGTGTGGAAGTAAACCACCATGCCATGATAAAGTAGATTGCTACTGCAGCCTTTGTACCGGCTAGATTACTGCCATCAAGGTAGTGCGCCTGTAACGCGGCTTCACAGGCGAGCAGAATTGCCATGCCCCATCCGCCAGCGACTGGTTGGAGTTAGCAATCCATGTCCCATTTTCTGTTGGTGAGATACATTTCTTACCGATCAATTTCACTCTGCCAATGCGATCGACAAGGAAAATGTTGAAAAAGCAGCCGATAAACAGGCAAACAGTCCACACCAGGCTGAGGGCGAGCTGAAGGACGGTGCCGTAGCCCAGAGCGCCAAAAAGCTGTGGTGTCAGGTTGGCCAGCACAGTGATACCTGTCGATTGCGCCATGGTCCAGACCAGAAGAGTGCAGATGAGGCGTTTCCTGAGAGATGGGCTCCGGAGAATGTGCAACCAGCTGCTGGGCAAGGTCTGGTCAACCTGAACCTGTGCGATGATCTGGTGCAACTCGGCATGAGCAACGGTGCCATCAGGGTCGTCTGCCGTCTTGTGTATACTGTCGAGGATTGCGCCAGCCTCTTCAGGCCGGCCGTGCTCCACGAGCCACCGGGGAGACTCCGGTAGGGTGATCAAAGATGCCAGTAGTGCAAGAGCAACGGCCGTGGCAATAACAAAGTTAAGCCTCCATTGGTAGTCTGTTTCGACAAAGTGGAAGCCCAGAGCGGCGGTGGAGGAAAGGATATACCCGAAGACGATAAAATTGCCCTGGAGGCCAACGAGCAAACCACGGCTGTGTGCAGGGGATATCTCACTGATATACACTGGGGTATTGCTGATGACCATTCCAGCTCCAAACCCAGCAGTGTACCTGCCGACCAAGAACATGGCGATGTGCACCGCACCGGCTTGAAGGGCATTTCCCAAAATGAGAAAGCAGGCCGCAACTGCGGTTGCGCGTTTCCGGCCCCAACGATTGGAGATGGGCGCTTGCAGAAAACCACCGATGAGCGCAGCTCCAAAGAACCTGTTCCAAGCAAGCCTGTTAGAAAAAAACGTGGCCTCGCGCACAGAAAGGAGATAATCACCCCGAGACGATTGCGTCAATGAGCGAGGTAGCATTAGACCCGGTCAGGAACTTTGCGAGAAACGAAACCTGTGCCAAAGATCCGGCGATGACATTGTTTGAATAGCCATAGTTGAAGCTGGCCAAGGTCGCGGCAATGATGAGCTATCCCAGGGGGTCAGAAAGCCTTCTTCGCACTACTTGCGACAAACAACCTACCAGGATGTTCTTCCTACTCGTGTGGCCTTTGAGCCCTCGGACATCAAGATGACCAGTCATTGTGGTTCCAGGAGAGGATTGTGCTGATAGAGACTTCGACTTCTGGGAAAGGGGAGGAGGAAGAACGAGGCACTTCTGGCGTCAAACTGAGAGATTCCCCTGGTCAAGGAGGACACGAGTTATATGTCTGTTTTGCGTCAATTATGGACGGCCTTGATGTGGGTTTGGCGGCCCCGTCTCCAGGAAATCCCCCACAAGGTAGACGGCTCCTCCGGACCCTGATTCGGCTAGTCTGGATGTAGATCTATAGCGGTCGGACCCCAGTCCTGGAGAATCTAAATCGGACTAGGGCAGACTTGGTGCGAAGATAGTCCGTGAGTTCTACTCGGTACACTGTCAGGACGAGGAAGGTAAATGCAACTCTCGTCCAATTTCCCAAGTGTCAAACATGACAATGTGACGTGAACAGCCCTCATGGGACCATTAGGGAATTAGTGATTGCACCTTACAATTACAGCCATGACGAATCTCGAAGTCTCTCCGATATCGTAATGAGAACCAC
Source organism: Fonsecaea nubica (assembly GCF_001646965.1). Taxonomy (NCBI): domain Eukaryota; kingdom Fungi; phylum Ascomycota; class Eurotiomycetes; order Chaetothyriales; family Herpotrichiellaceae; genus Fonsecaea; species Fonsecaea nubica. The sequence goes on along the minus strand of NW_019173782.1, from coordinate 3,746 downwards.
CGCTCGAGCGTATGATGCCCCTCTGCCGCCTCTACAGCTGGCAGTGACAAATGTTCCTCTAAATGCTGATTCGAATGAGCCCGAAAGAAAGAAGTACTATAGGCCTGGCAACTTGCATTGTATCTGTCTACCTAGACTGGTCCAATTGGTGGCTGCTGGTCAATATGGCCGTTGAATGCTTGCGATCGATGAATCTTTGACTTCTCGTTTGTAGGGGCCGCATCGTCCAAGATTTGTTTGAACAAGTCAGAAGATTGGAACGTTTCCCAATCTTGCTTGCTTCTCGATCTACGTCCGAGTTAGAACTCTTAACCTCGTCTCGTCTGGTCTCCCATTACGATGAGTTGTACTGACCTGATATAGAGGCTCGCCATGTTCACGTCGAGACATTCCTTCAAGACCGCAAAACTTTGGATGGTGATATTGGGACTGTTCTCTGAGGCACGAACTCGGTCGGCTCCCCCGGACAAGGCGCCCAGAAGCTGCTTGCGACGGCCTGCCGGCGACCAAAAGTGTATAACCACAACAAAACTGTCTTTGGCATCCTTGTCCTTGTCATCTGGGCGACTCAAGAACCCATAATACATGTCGTAGTAATGTAAGTCGTAATCCGGGCTCCCTAGCCCCTGAACATGTCGAAGAAGTTTGTCTTCGTCCACCTTCTTCATCTCTCGCTTGAAAACTTCAGACGCTGGGTGACGGATGAAGAACCCGATGGGGTGAGCATACCCTTCCAGACCCCATAGAGTATCTGGTTCTCCGTCGACATCCTGACCCCAGTAGTAGGATGTTGAGTATGGCTCCGTGGCAGAAACCTCGCAAAGCGGCACCAGTCTCTCTTTCCACTATGGTGAAGCAAAAACTGTCAATGGATCATTCTAGTACTGGTCGTTAGGGGCAGGTACCTTTGGAAATGCACCGTCTGACCCGACGACACGGGCTAGGACAAAGAAATCAGGCATGTTCTATGGTTATCCAAATCTACTGTGGCATTAAAAGATAGGACGCAATAAAAACCTGTGTTTCAAATACTTTATTTGGAGATCCGAGCTGCTACAATGGTCTTGGTGATTTTCCGCTCGTAACTATCCCGTCGCCCGCCAAGTTTCCTTCAATGGTGCTTTCGTCATACGTTGTCGGCTTTCCTTATGGTTCAGCGATTTGACCGGCACAAGATTTGTGCACAACAAGTGGCTCAGCGCGAAGATGGCCCGAAGTATGGCGAGATCGGCCTCCAATAGGATTCGCATTCTCGAATACAAGTATGTCGAGCAACAGCGTCAAGCTCCTATTAATTTATACGCATCACAAGGGCCCATTGCCATTGAGACCTGAAGAGTCTAAGCACCTTTGAAAATCACCTCGAGGATTTATCAAAATAGACACTCCTTTCTACACTTCCCATCACCATGGCTACTCTAAGTAGTGCTCAGGCGATGCTTCCAACATCCATCTCTGGGGCGGCCTTGGTGGCATTGTGCATCTGGATCATCTATCGGATTTCTCGAATCGGGGCACGAGACAAAAGACTGCCGCCAGGCCCACCCACTGTTCCTATCCTTGGAAATCTACACCTGGTTCCGCGGACTGGCATGGGACTCAAGTATGTTCAATCAGACAAGCAGCTCCGTGACGAGTGAAAAAAGGACACAAGCTAATTAGATGTATTGCCAGGCTGAAGGAATGGGGAGAAACCTATGGCGGGGTCTATTCTCTCAAATTCGGCAGCGGTACCGTGATAGTACTGTTCGATCGAAAGGCAGTCCATCATCTCCTGGACAAGAAGGGAGTCTTGTACTCTGAGCGACCACAGAGCTATGTCCCGTCACTCGTTACGGGCGGGGATAGCTTTGCATTCATGAATAGCACCCCTCTGTGGAGAGCAGAACGGAAAGTGGCTGTTCACAACTTGTCGGTCAGTATCTGACATGTAACGCTGGTGAGAAACGGGGCTCTGGCTGATGATGATCTGTGTTTAGCCCAAGATGCTCGAGGAGAAAGTCAGCCATATCCAAGATGCAGAGTACGTTTTTTGTACTCCTAAGCAAGTCTCGTCTGACTGTAATCTAGGTCTGTTGTGCTCCTTGCCAACATGCTCGATCGTCCAGAAGAGTATTACACTCACATCAAGCGCACAACGTCTTCGGTTGCCAGCGCAGTGGTTTGGGGACATCGTGGTCCTACGATGGACAATTTCTGGGCCCGAGTAAGATACGACCGAATCTTTTCAATATTGCAGGCTAAATGAAACAATGCAGGCCGTGTACGACGCAATGGACAACTACTCGGCGTCACTGGAGCCTGGGGCTAATCCGCCGGTCGACGAGTTCCCATTCCTGAAATACATACCTGAGAGATTCGCCAAGTGGAAGAGACGCGCCCTCGGGTCTTATAAATGTATGGACGACACTTGGGCAGAGGCCCGACGGAGGGTCAACATGCGGCGAGAAAAGGGCATCAAGAGAGACTCGGTCATCGACTCGATCCTGGACGGCGACAAACATAGCGACTTGGATGTCACCGACAAGCAACTCAACCACTTTTTGGGAGTCATTGTCGAGGGAGGAGCCGACACGACAGCGTCGGCGACCCTGACCTCGCTAATGTATCTGGCCCTTTACCCGGAGTTCCAGGAGAAAGCCCGCAAACAGCTGGACGCCGTATGCGGAACGACCAGGTAAAGTGAAGTACAAAAAGAGTGCATGGGCAGCTTCTAACCGTGCCAACACAGACTTCCGTCGATCAATGATTTTGAAGCTATCCCTTACATCAATTGCCTGATCAAAGAAGCGTTGAGGATACATCCCGTGTAAGTGAGCCCCATCTGTTATACAATATTCACCATCTAATAGTAGCCCCTACAGTCTTCCACTCGGCGTACCACACCGGGTGAACCAAGACGACTGGTTCGAGGGGATGCTGATCCCGAAAGATTCCACCGTCATCCTCCCCACGTGGGCATTACACTTGAGTGAGCGTCAGGGTTACAAAGACCCGGAAAAGTACAACCCCGACAGATTCCTAGAATATCCTCGCATGGCAGACAGCTACGCGGGGAGCCCGGACTGGCAGCGCCGTGATCACTACGCTTACGGAGCCGGTCGACGCATCTGTCCAGGCATCCACCTGGCCGAGCGGACGCAGTGGCGCCTGAACGCGAGGCTTCTATGGGCCTTTGAGATCCATCGCAAGATATATCCGCACACGGGGAAGCCCATGCCCATCGACGTCAACAATTACCACGAGGGCATCTCTCACACGCCCGCCGAATTTCCCGTCGTGTTCAAACCGAGAAGTCAGGCGCATATTGATCTGATCAGACAGGAAATGGCCCGTGCCGCGAACTTCTTGAAAGCATGGGATGATTGAGAAATTGAGCTGTTACTGCTCAGGGAAGCATAGGTCCTTCAGTAGCTCGAGGGAGGGAAGTGGAGCTTATGTTTTCGTTGGCAACGTGGTATGATAGGGCCAGAATGAAGGTCCAGAGAAGATAGCATTGTAGAGATATATCTACTCAGCCAGATTACTTTTTACCCTTCACTCTAGCCTCAGGCCTGCTGGGAAATGAGATTGCTAAAAGCTGACCAAACTACATGAGCTTTTGATGCACCTCGTCAAAGTCTACGTAGGCAAGGAGTCGTCTATCAGATATTGTAGAACTCATTCTACCGCTACGGCCCCCCGAAAAGAGGCAGACAGGAACCACCCCCCCCCCCCCCCCCCCCCACCCCCCCCAACCGGGGGGA
>NW_019173781.1:0-107507 GCF_001646965.1 Fonsecaea nubica | reverse complement strand
CTCTTTTGTTTTTTTTTTTTTTTTTTTCAAGCATCCATCTAACCGCTGTTTTGCAGCTCGGAATGGACTACCACAGTCACCCCTACTCCAAGGGTGGGTGGGCCGTGCATAGCCCAGGCTACGTCACCAGGTATCTCAAAAGCCTACAGGCTTCTTCTGGTAATGTATACTTTGCCAATGCTGATTGGGCGGATGTATGGAGAGGTTTCATTGACGGCGCGATCGAGTCGGGTGCCAAAGCCGCTGCCGCTATTCACAAGGCTCGGAGCACTTGATGGCGTTCCCCTCGGACCAGACCCCGATCTACTGGAGTGTTATGAATCGCTTCGAGGTCCGCGATCCAAGGAGGTTCCTTGGCAAGTGCATACACAAACAGATGAAGAGAGGGTTGAGTACAGAGTGGGTCGATTTACTCGGAGTGAGACTGATCAAATGTAGGGGTATGATCAAGAACGAAGTTGACTATATATTAGGAATCTATAGAACGAGCATTATATATATCCCCGTAGCGCTGTATCCTCTGTGTGTTCTGCCAACAGAGCACCTCAGATCACGCAGAGCAAATGTCAGTCACTCGTATCATACCTAGGGCCGAACCTACAAGGTCACCGCCCCAACTCGTAACATGGAGTACCACTTACTGAGCCGATGCAGATAAAATAAAGCCTGTTCTCGGTCTCTCATCAAGTATCAGTGCCTGATCTATTGCAATCAAACATTTCCCACTGCGACAATACGGCCGATGTGCCAATGCCGCTAAGGCTGCAAACAGGAAGCGTAACAAGAAGGGCAAAGGATTTTGGGCAGCCTTGTCCAACTGAGCGTACGTTCCGCGTCCATGGGCTTTACCAAGCTGTGAGGTCAAGACACGAGACACGAGCTGTGGAGCGAGACTGGATTGCAAGGGTTGGTAATGGTCATTGTAAACTATCTGAGAGCTACAGGAACCCGGCCTAATGCCAAAAACTAGTGGTCGGGGGCACCAAGGCTTAACCAAGCCACTCGTCTTGAAACTGTTGGCCTACGAGATCAAGGTGAACCTGACTGCATCATTTTTTCCCGCTGCCTGTAACAGTTCGCCTTCCCTGACGTCGTCATTTTCAACCGGACCAGTAACAGCAACAAATAGAGCGTCACGGCAAGCGACGACATGTCGACAAATACGGGCCACGTGCACCAAGACTACGCTACGAGCCAGCCTTGCGATTTCCATGAATGACTACCAAAGCATCCATCACGTACGTGCATCCAGCGCTACCTTGTACCCGTCAATGCGCAACATCGATGACTAATTCCGCTCCAGCTTGTAGCCACCCGTCAACAGACGCTGAAATGTCCTGTTGGGATCATATTTGAGAGAGATGTCGCCGAGTCGAGCCACACTTTCCGTTGCATAGCTACCAATAACGTCGTCGTCGGGTCCTGCGTTGTTCATCCAGATCTGCTGCTTCAAAACGCCGAGTTCCCGCGCAGCGGTCCGCAGGCGTGCAATGCATGTTTGACCCAGCCTCAACATGAGCTCATCATCTTCGGCACGCAGCCATGCATTATCGAGGAAGACGACTTGTTTCCATCATTGTCAGCGGTTCGCACCACAGATGCACCTATTGGTGTGGCTCGCCTGATGCGGGTAAAACATACTGTTCTGATCCTCTTCATCCCAGCCGGGGGCGGTCCCCCCGCGTTCATTGGACATGCGAATGGTGCGGGCGGCAATCGGGGAAAAGTTCAAGCAAGCAACAGCGTCCTTCGTTTTGCTGGCTTCATCGAATACCTCATAGAAGATGTCGACAGCCCGTTGGAGGTAGTCCAGATCGGCCTTTACGGTAAGGCAGAGCATGAGCGATCTACGTAGATGGCACGTCAGCACAGCTCGGGCCCTGGGAAAGGGATGGTTCCAAGGGGGCGTACGAACCGTGTCTCCTCCGAAAAGTAGATTCGGGGATGAATATCATCCTCTTTAAACTCGTCATGAGCTGCGAGTCGCGATGGCCTGCAGTTCCCAGTCACGGCCGCAGGTGCTAGAGCGAAAAAGCCGCCAAAGGCATAAGGATGACAGCCCTCTAGAACGTTTCGGTCGGCGGAGAGCACGCTCTGGATGTATTTCTGGCCACTCAGAGTGCCAAAACCTGTGAGCGACTCGACCCCTGGATCGATCCCAATGCGTCTTGTCGCGAAATCGTGGTATGCCTCCAAAACTTTGCGCTGCGTATCGTTGCTGTGTTCCCAGAATATCTGCCCACCCCACACCCCTTCGGGAGCCGGGAACGTGGCCATATCCAAGCGAGTGACGATGCCAAAGTTGTTGGATCCGCCCTGGAGAGCCCACCACAGGTCCGTGTTTTCGTTCCTGCTGGCGTTAAGCACCTTACCACCACTGGTGACGATCTCAAAGTTCACGACGTTCTGGCACGACCATCCGTACTTGTGGAACCAAGGCGAGTTGCCGCCTGTCATCGGTCAGTCCTAGGGCTCTCTCTTCTTCCAATGCTCGGCTGACGTGGCTTGGGAGATGATAAATGCTGGTGGTGCGAGCAATACATACACCCGGTGATCTGACCGACACAGCCCACAGGTGCCGAGTGGCCGCCGGTGGTGATGAGTCCGAACTTCTCCAAGTGTCGATATACCATGCCCCAGCGGTTACCAGCTCCAATACTGACGACCCCCGACGCCTCATCAAGATGCAGCGCGTTGAGACGGTGGGTGGAAATGAGAAGCCCGTCTTGAATGCTCGCCCACCCTGGGTTTGGCGAGTGACCACCCCCACGCACGGCAAACTTGACATCGTAGAACTCGAGGAGCCTCACCGCGGTGGCGACATGGCTGGTGAGGGTGGGATGGAATATGGCTGAAGCAGTTTTGCGCGCGAGCCACGACCTTGGGTGAGAGCGAGCTAGAATCAGCTTCCAAACACATTCCCACGGAGCTGGCAGACAAAAGGCAAGCGGCGCTCACCAGTTGCCTTTGACGGACAGAGAGTAACCCTCGGAGCCAGGAAACTCGACCAGGTCTGGATGTAGCAGAGACAAGGTGAATTCCACCACTTTGCTGGGAGCGGCCTGCCCGTTTGCCGTGGCAATCTCTATTTGCTCGGGACGCAGCCCAAGGCTCACAAGAAAATTGGCGCTTTCCTCGGCAGAGGGCATGATGTCAAAAAAAAAAAAAAAGTCGATATCCAGTGCGGTTATGTGTCTCTATGCTGAGGATGGGGTCCTAGTCGATCTGCTGCCTACAGTTTGGGGGCTTCATATACAGTCGTGCGCGCACTACGCCAGCCTTGCCCCGTCCCACTTAGTTGGATGGATAACCTTTCTGCTGGGTGTACCGGGCGGCGGGCTCCGCACGGTCTTTCGGCTTGTATACTACCCACCGAGAGTCCGCGATACGACCCGAATCTCCGCCTGCAGTTTTCGCCCGTGACCGTGACGAGCATTCAAGTGCGGCTCCAACGAATGTTCAATCATTTGCGCGCATCGCACGCTCAGCCACCATGGTGAAATACATGGGGCCGAGGAGGCACAAGCCCTTCTGCTAGAGTGACATGCTGAAGCCTCTTTGGAAAAGTGCGAGAGTGAAAGGCGTGCTGAAGATGTCTGTAAGCACAACGATGGTTGAACAGATGGTTGCCGGGCTCGAGTGCACGGTTCGAAGTCCAACATCAATTCATCGGCAGCCCCGATCGCTCACCGTGCTCAATTTTCCAAAGCTCTATCTTTGCCACCGCTCATACCTTGAGCTCGATATTCGCTCCCCACTCGTAAGATCCCGTTCGGGACTTGTGACTCCCCGAAGGTCCATCGAAATTACGCTAAGTGAAGGACGAATAGATATGTCCTGGCTATAACACGACAAATATGTTTTATATAGCAAGGCACATCCTCTTTTCTACGTGATTTCATAGCCGAAATCATCCTGCACTTTCATCCTCATTCATCGTCTTGGTAGGGGGCTTCGACCGCGCAACACTTTCAGGACTTCTGGGTTTCCGGTGCGCTATCTGTTATTTCCTCCACTTGCCACGATGGGCGCCACCGAGCAGGGGGAAAAATCAACAGCCTCGGACACGTCAGGCCTGAAGCAAGAAGCTGAGGAGAAGATCGGCGCGGGGAGCGCCTACCTGGTACGTGAAAAGTGAGAAATTCTGCCTTGTTGTTTTGAAGGCTGATAGCTGTTCCCTCTGCCCAGAGAGTCTTTCAGTATGCCACCTCGACCGAATATTCGATGCAGGCAGTGGCCACTTTCTGTGCTATGGCTTCTGGTGTGGCCATGGCGCTGGTGAACTTGGTATTTGGTGAATTTATCACCGTCATCACCAATTATGTCACTGGTCTTTCGACCGCCGATAGATTCCGCAGTGACGCTGCAAGGCTCGCGTATGCTCCCTAGAGGACCGTATCGGCGCAAGATGCGACAGAGAGCTGATCGTGAAAGTAGCCTTTACTTCTTCGTCATCGGGATCGGTCGCTTTATCCTTAGCTATGGGTACAGCGTCCTCTTTACGCTTGCGGCGTACCGAATCGCTCGAAATATCCGCTACCTGTACCTCAAAGCCGGCCTCAGCCAGGACATCGCCTACTTTGACTCTGGGATCGGCGGATCAATCGCGATGCAGGCCACTTCTAATGGCAAACTGATCCAAGCAGGCATTTCAGAGAAGCTGGGATTGGTAGTCCAAGGAGTGGCCTGTTTCATCGCTGCCTTCATCTTGGCCTTTGTCACTCAGTGGAAGCTAACTCTGATCTGCTGCTGTATAGCGCCGGCAACGCTGCTGGTGATGGGCATAAGTTCCGCGATGGAAGCTGCGATTGAGACGAGGATCCTCCGGGTCCACGCACAGGCCGGCTCTTTTGCTGAGAGTGTCTTGTCAAGCGCTCGCAATGTCCAAGCCTTCGACCTTCGAACGCGACTCGTGCGAGAGTTCAACAAGTTTCTCAAAGAATCACACCGTCTGGGAAACCGGAAGCATGCCGTCCTCGGCTGCATGTTTTCTGCTGAGTATTTCGTGATTTTCGCAGGGGTTGGCTTGTGCTTTTGGCAAGCAATCCTAATGTTAGCCCGCAACGAGGTGGACAAGCCTGGCGATGTTTTTGTGTACAGTAACCCCCTACTCATGATTGTTGTCCCCGTACTTACCGGTCGTAGGGTCCTCATGTCCGTCATCATCGCGTCCGCCAGCTTGACTGCCATCGCTCCATATTTGATCGACTTCAGTCGGGCTGCTTCAGCCGCCGCGGAGCTATTCAGGTTGATGGACCATCCCTCGCCTATCGACCCCTTTGATAAATCTGGCGAGCAACCTTCGAAGATCGAAGGCACCATTCACTTCTACAATCTCAGCTTCAGCTACCCCATGCGCCCCACCGTTCCGATCCTCCAAAATTTCAGCCTGTGCATTCCTGCTGGCAAGGTGACCGCACTCGTCGGGGCCAGCGGATCCGGGAAGAGCACCATCATCGGGCTCATTGAACGATGGTACAACCCAGTATCTGGCACTTTGAAGCTTGATGGCCGGCCAATCGATAAGCTGAACCTTCAATGGCTAAGAAAACATGTACGCCTGGTCCAACAGGAACCCGTCTTGTTCTCAGGTACAGTTTATGATAATATCGTCAACGGTCTAGTTGGGACGCCTTGGGAGCATGAACCACGGGCCGAAAAGTTGATCCGAGTCCAGGAAGCTGCCAGGATTGCTTTCGCTCACGACTTCATCAGTGGCCTTCCTGATGGCTATGATACAATCATAGGTGAACGGGGCGGATTACTCTCTGGTGGTCAGAAGCAGAGGGTCGCCATTGCTCGAAGCATCATTTCACAGCCACAGATTTTGCTTCTCGATGAGGCTACATCAGCTCTGGATCCTCATGCAGAAGAGGTCGTACAGAAAGCGCTCGACAATGCTTCCAAGGGCCGGACCACTGTGACTATCGCTCACAAGCTAGCCACCATCCGCAACGCGGACAACATTGTTGTCATGGACAAGGGCCGCATCCTTGAGCAGGGCACTCACCATTCCCTTCTGGAAGCTGGAGGTGCTTATTCGCGCTTGGTCAAAGCTCAAGATTTGTCATTGTCAATCCAGCCAGACTGCAACAGCAATAGCTCCGCCACCGATCAGAATGAGGCTGACACCGCGGAGCCAGACGATCTGAGCAAGGTCCTGACACACTATTCTACGGCCACACGACAACAAATGGAGTCTGACCTTGACCGAGATGATTATGATAGATGGAGGCGTGTTGGACTTTTCCACACGGTTGTAAGAATTGTCAGGACGACTCCTGAACTTCGAGCGACGTATTTCTGGTTAGCACTGGCGTGTGCAGGAGCAGGTAAGCTGAGAAGCGACGACCGACATTATTGAATTTTTACCAATGTGCTCGCAGCTGCCTCTTTTCCCGGCCAAGCCATCCTGATGTCGAAGTTTATTGAGGTTTTCGAGCTCACCGGCTCTGCGATGCAGAAGAGGGGAAGCTTTTTGGCTTTGATGTTCCTCGTCATGGCTTGTGGCTGTCTTGTCGTCTACTTCGCGCTTGGCTGGACCTCCAACGTCGTTGCCCAGGTGAGATAGGTCTGTACAACGATATCCTCGGTTTGCTGACCATGTACTAGACCCTGAACCACAAATATCGAAAGCAAATTATGAATGACATGCTCCGTCAAGATCTCAGGTTTTTCGACCGTCCCGAGAACACCACTGGCGCGCTATCAAGCCGCGTGGATTCTTATCCTCAAGCCGTCTTTGAGCTCATGGGCTTCAACGTTGCTCTGATCTTTGTTTCCGCCATGGGTGTATTCGCATGTTGTATTGTAGCCCTGATCTATGGATGGAGGCTAGGCGTTGTCATCATTTTCGCTGGACTGCCACCCATGCTGGCCGCTGGTTACGCCCGGATACGGATGGAAGCTACCATGGAAGCCAAGATATCGAAGCGGTTTTCGATGAGCGCTTCGATTGCATCAGAGGCGATCAACGCCATCAGAACCGTCTCCTCGCTCGCCATTGAGGACTCTGTTCTTGACAACTACAACAAAGAGCTTCAGCGCGCGATAACCGATTCTTTTTCCCCGATTCTCCTTATAATGCTTCCTTTTGCCTTCACGCAGAGCATTGAGTATGCTTTTCAGGCATTGGGTTTCTGGTCAGTTCAGCTTCATTCGATCCACTCCACGTTACCCTGAAGCCGCCAAACTGATGTGTTTGTCCAGGTACGGATGCCGGCTGGTCTCTTTTGGGGAATTGAGCATGACCAACTTCTTCATTGCATTCCTGGGAGTATTTTTCTCCGGCCAACAGGCCTCTATCATCTTTGGATTCGCAGGCAGTATGACCAAAGCCACCAACGCAGCCAACTACATATTTTGGCTTGAACAACTGCAGCCCAGCATCCGTGAGACTGATGAGAATCGTGCAGTCGCGCCTACTGACTTCAAGTCGCTCGACATTGATGGGGTGCAATTTTCTTATCCGCTAAGGCCAGAAGTCCGTGTCTTGCGGCACGTCGATCTCAAGGTACGTTCGAAGCTCCCAACGTGCCCTCCATTACTCGACCGCTTCCCATTGGACCCTCGATTCGAGCTGACTCATGATTTTAGATCAAGCAAGGCCAATTTGTGGCGTTTGTTGGTGCCTCTGGCTGTGGAAAGAGCACAATGATCGCGATGTTAGAGAGATTCTACGACCCTGTCCGCGGTCATCTCGTTTTGGATGGTAAGCCGCTGGATCGAATGAACCCTTGGCTGTTTCGCAAAGAGGTTGCCCTCGTTGAACAAGAGCCGAAGCTGTATCCCGGAACCATACGAGAAAATATCTCCATGGGTGTTGCCACAGACGATATGGCATCAGTTTCTGAGTCGAACATCATCGCAGCCTGTCGTTCTGCCAACGCTTGGGATTTCGTCTCCTCATTGCCCGAAGGTCTTGACACCCTTTGCGGATCCAACGGCCTGCAACTGTCTGGAGGACAACGGCAACGAATTGCAATTGCCAGAGCGCTCATCCGGAACCCTCGTCTACTGCTTCTCGATGAGGCTACGAGTGCGTTGGACACCCAGTCAGAGAGGGTGGTGCAGGATGCTCTCAATGAAGCTGCAAAGACTAGTGACAGAATCACAATCGCTGTGGCCCATCGATTGTCGACCATCCGACACGCAGACGTGATTTGCGTCTTCTATAACGGCAAAATCTTGGTAACAGGGACCCATGAGGAACTTCTCGCCAAGAGCAAGATGTATCAAAAGATGTGTGAAGCTCAGAACCTGGGCGCCTGAGCAGACACAACTCTTCCGACTGCAAGCGTATCTATATTAGACCTAAGATGGATATATTGATAATGTAATTCGATGGATAGAACGGATAACTATACTTCGAGATGTTTTTCGGGCCCTCAAATATAGGTGGTTCGCTCGGACGACGGAGCGATCTCATCCTCGACTTAATCCTACGGAAAAGCCTGGTCGTAGGCTTTCATCGTAGGAGACGCCAAGAGAGGGTTTTTCACAGAACCTTAGAGATTCGAGTCTCCTGCTATTATTGTCGGTCAACACTTTAGAGGACTTATACACCTACTGTCGAACAGTCAGACATAGTGGGTAATCCGTGGCAAAGCTGTTGAGGCAGACAGGTTTCAGGGGGACTACCAGGACCACGACGCCGAACGTATCGCCCGGAAACTAGAAAGAGTCCGAAAAGTGGAAGGATGGATGCATCTCATTAAAACGAACCAGGGGGGGAGACACATATTCTGTTGTTGAGAAATGGAAAGTTATAGCCTGAACACGTCGTACTTTTGCTCTGCCATCACGGCTTGCCATGACACCTCCCGGGGAACGCAACTCCGGGCCCTCCTCGTCCACACTTCCTCCACCACTTCACGAAGGATTCGTACGTTTCGGAAGCCAAGTTTGTGCTTTGTCTGGAACCACTGTGTCATCCGAAGCTGGAGATCAAAGGTCGATGCTTCCGCAGCCAGGACGAGGGCCGGCCACATGGTCATACAACCGGCGGTGTCCCTTGTCAAGCTCTCGATGGTCTCAAGTTCATGCACACCAGACTCCACGAGGTCGCTGGAGGCATCAAGTGCCCTCCGCCGTATGCTCCGTTGGAAGTAGACAATACTGGCATAGTGAAATGCCTTGGCCACGTGGTGTATGACCGTGGCTCGATGGTTCGGCTTTATCTTGAGTGAGGGCGATTGCGGGGATGGGCAACTGAGATGCAGTTGCAGCTCGAACGCATCCAACTCTTGGTCCGTCGGGGGTCGGTGTTTCGCCGTCGAAAATTGGTTCATCCTCGCAAGGTTGCTGAAAAAGGAACTGCAAGCCCCATAAGAGGGATCTGGACCTATTCCTCTGGATTGTTTGCCCAACAGGTCCCAGCCGCCCTCTTGAACATCCAATTGGCACAGTATCGCCATATAGAGCATGTCACGAATGAACTCGTCTTCGGTATCACATCCGTGTGCGGCGAGGTATCTGAGGTAAGACATGCCACCTGCAAGGTGGGCTCGCCAGCGTCCCGTGGTGCCCGCAATTGCATCCACGACGATGCATGCCATGATTGCCAAACCAAGGGACTGATTCTTCAATTCCTCGTGCCGGCCTAGGTTGTAACGCAGGTGCATAAGCGCAAGCCTCTCGTGTTTGAGTGCGAGGATTTCATGGGCCTTGACGCTGCCTTGAGTAAGCTCAAAGAGGTTGAATGCGGCCCCGGCGCATATAGCATGAAATATTGTTATGTCGGCGCTGGATTCTTTGGAGCTGCTCAAGAGACCGGTCAGGGCCCTGGAACACATTGAACTTCTGCAAACATTGTCCGGGCCGTCAATTATAGCAAGCTTCACGCTCAAATACGTCGACCAATGGTGTATTAATTCTTTTTGGTCATTCGGCATCGGAAGGAGGTCCAGATGTCGAGTCTGCACAGCCGACAGAAATGACAGACGTGGCTCGCGAGGTCTGCAGCCTCTTCCGTCTTGCATTTGCAGCTCCATGTCAGCCGAAGGTGAATCAATAGGCTCTGGCTTCCCACGGCCCTCATTCGTGGCTAGAAGACGCTCGTCGAAGGAGGCACTGGAATCTCGGCGGGCATGCACCCGCCCTGAACAACGAAGCGTAGCGGCTGCTGAAGCGTCCCCGCCCGCGTGGGCGGCCACCTTCCCTGGCCTGGGCGAGGGTTTCAGCTTCGGAGACGTATTGCGCGCAGCATTTGGGTCGCCGCTTGCCTGGTGTGAATGGGTCGAGAGAACAAAGTGTCGGCATTCTGACCAGTTGAGCCGGATGTCGTAACCTTCACAGTGTTTCCCACGGCGGATGCAGCGTTGGCAATGAGGCCGTGCCTCATCGCATTTGATTCGTCGAGCGCGGCATGTCCAACAGCCCGTGTAAGTCCTTGCGCGCTGAGTGATTTTTGATCCTGCCATCTGCAAGCGAGAGGAAGGCGGCAACAACGAGAATTAAACCTTTCCCGTAAAAGGAGCAGAGCCACCAGTATTTGAAGGAAAACGCCCCAGAGTTAGATGCCAGTGGGAAACGACTCCATATCTAGAAATCCGGGGCAATGAGATAACGTACATAAAGAGCGAGCGATAAGACTAACCAGTGCCTACCCCAAGTGAGGCGGGCAAGGCCTCGACCCGTGCCGGTTTCGGTGGTTCTTATCGGCCGTCCAGCCTGCGGGAGCACCAACCTGTCTAAATCTCGACAGATTGCTAGTGCGTTGCCCGCCGACACCTACAGATCTGCTGAGCAAGACGGTTTGACAGTTATTGGTAACCTACAGATAACGGCACAGTGGTATACTGAAACCACCTCATTTTCTCGGTAAGGTTCCGCTGGAGTGCCCGTTCAAGATCCATCACCCTAGGGTCCCTGGTCCCTGTGACAGGCCAAAGTCATTCTTTCTGAGGACACTCTGATTCCTTTGTCTCTGCCCGCCCTCCGAGTTTGGATTTGGCGCCATGCCCTCGCCCACGACCGTCCCCGACTGAGTACATATCCCGGCCTCCCCATCAACTTTCTGGTTCTGCGCCTAATCAGAACTCAAGCCCCAGTCGTGGACATCACACCCTCGACCCAGATCTCAATTCGAGCTTTGGGCCATAACAGTTGAGGTACAGTGACCGCGGTCTGAGCTGGCTTGTTCTGGCCACAGAACTCTTTGACTAATTCGCCATAATGGGGAAGCCCTTCCGTCCCCTCGACAGTAAGGTATGTTTGGGCTTTATACACGGACCGCCACCCATCCGCGCCTGCGACTTTCAACGCCTCTTCAACGGCCACAAACGCTGCACGAAACTCCTCTTTGATGGAGTCGGGGATGGAACCGTCGGCGATGCGCCCAAGTTGGCCAGTAATATGGACGGTCGTGACGTTAGATGGGACGGTAACAGTATTCGACAAGTGCGCAAGAGCTGCCATTTCTCGTTGAGGTCCGGCAGCGTTGAAGTATCTCACCCCAAGTTCGGCAAGTGGCGTTCCGTGGCCGCGATATTCAGTTGCCATCGTAGCTGATACAGATAACATTGATTTTCGCCCGATCTCGATGTGGTGGGAGCCTCTTCAAGATGTCCTGGTATTAAATATGACAGAACGCTCTCTTGCTGACGAATGTGGAATGAATTTGTACATTGCTACCCTTACACAACTTGGAGATGAGTCTCCTGGCAGGTTCCCGAGCCACTTCGGGGTTTCGGACAGCATTCAAGATGGGAAAGAGTTCCCTAAAGCATCCAAACAATCTCAAGCGTGCAAGTAAATACGTGGCGAGCCAGCCTTCCCACATCCCAACACGTCGCGCTCCGCGGCCGAAAGGAACAGCTCGATAAGGTCGCAGCCAATTGTACTACCCTACTTAGATGGCACTCCTCAAACTGGATAGAATTGCGAGCGGAAGCGACCCAAGATTGACTCGGCGAGAGCTTCCAGAGTCATTCTAGTGCTCCGGCAACGCATCTAACTTTCGGACCCGGGTTTTCGGGTTTAGACAATTCACCGAAGAGCTGGGAATGAATCCGGTACGGCGTCGTGCTGGCCTCTCGTGTTACGAAAGGCCATGAGGTGATTGTACTGTATCATGTTATCGTCCTCGCCCTCGTCCTCTTCGCTCATTAACTCTTCGCACCTTGTTGCTCCGATTGCAGAGGGTGTGACCCACTAACCCTCTCGCCGCAATCCCTGTAAGGCCACCATCGAGGATAGACGTGTCTGCTGGACTGTTCACCTTCCACTCACACAGAAGAGTATCACGCCGAAGCCTTGAAGCAGTCGTTGCTGCTAATGGGAACTCGAACAGTTCAAGGAAGTCATAGCGAGACCCCAGTTCTCAGCTGCCCCTTAGAGTTCGATAAGGAATTTGTAAGAGAAGCGGTATTCTCAATGATCTAAAAGCAACTGTCAACTTCCGGGGTGTTTCATTGATGACAATCAAAACAACATTGTAGTGAATGAAAAAAATTTAAATGATCACATCTGCACAAAGCCACCTCGTGCTAGAAGTTGGACTACCCCCAACCTTGAATCTGAGCCGTTCTCTCGCCCGTGGACATCATGTCAACAACTATCACCCCACCTGTGACTGTGCCTCAGTACCTTCCAGTCGAGTCACCAAGACAGACGGAGAGCCTCTCCAACATCTCAGATGACCGACTGAGGCCTTTGCCTCCAGTGAAGGAGTTTCAATATGGAAACTGTTCAGATGAAGAAGTCATCAGAGCTTTGATTGTGACTGGGGGTGTCATCATCCGCAAGGCCGTTGAGCAGCACCACCTGGATCAGATTGAGAAGGATACTCGCCCGGAACTCGGCGATCCCCTCAGTTCCGAAAAGAACCACATGAGCGATACCTTCTCTGAGCAATCCAAGCGGGTGTTAGGCTTGCCAGGCAAGTCCAAGACGTACATGGAACAAGTCGTCCAGCACCCTTTGTTCAAGGCCATCCGTGACGAGCTTCTTACCGCGCACTTCAAGCACTGGTTTGGAGATAAGCTCCATGAGAGTCACGGCAAGCCACAGTTGCACAACACCATAATATTCTCTGTGAGACCAGGGGCTAAAACCCAAGGTCTACACCGTGACGACACCATCTCCCACAACGTATGCCAACGCAAAACCGCCGATCAGTATACCCAAGGCCAGGACACCGCCATCGGATTTTTCGTGGCGGGCAAGCCAGCCACAAAGGAGAATGGTGCTACCCGCTTCATCCCAGGCAGTCACCTGTGGGACCATATGACCCCTCCGGACGAGAGTCTCACCGTGCAGGCGGAGCTGGAAAGAGGCGATGCTTTCATACTTTTAGCTAGTGCCTACCACGGAGCGTCGGCCAATAAGACCACGGACCAGGAACGCCTTCTGTACAGCTGCTTTTTCACCAAGTCTTTCCTACGACAGGAAGAGAATCCATTTCTTGCAACTGACTTCGAAACACTTATGAGCATGGGATACGACGAGGAGATGCTCTACGACATTGGCTATGGCATCGGAGAACCCTATTCTGGTTATTGTGACTTTCTGCCGCCGATCGAGTATCTCAAGTTGAAGAAGCAGAGAGCTGCGCAATAAATAGAATGTGGACATAATGTGAAGTTTTCAACCACATTGGCGATGCACGTTTCCACGTTGCTGAATGGACTGCCTCCAAGATCTTTCGGTGACCAATCAAATGCATGCGTATGTGGCAAGTTTCGTTCTAATCCAAAATAGGAAAGATATAACGAGTCAGTCCGTATCTCGATAGGAGGCAACTCTGATAAGACTAATAGTGTACTCGCAGGGCATATGACCAGTGATAGGGCAATCAGCGGCTTTTGAAAGGGCATGAAAGCCACCGTTAGCAATCGTAGCAATATCGATATCGACATGTGGTTGTGGAGGAACAGTCTCCCCTCCGATCTCGTCCTCGAGCGACGTATAAAGCCTGCCAGCCCCTATTGAACGACACAGCCCATTCAAGCAACCTGTCCCAGGCCAAGAGAAGTGCATGCCTGTGCCAGCGCTGGGGAGAGCACAATAAAATCCAGATCTCCCAATCTAAACCCGTGCCGGCGGCCGCGACCCAGTGAAGCACGCATATCCAGATGGACAAGGACAATGGCCTCGTGATGGAGACAAAAGACGAAGCTGCTCCACAAGTCACTGACAGGGGAGATCGCGAGACTGTGAGTGTACAAGAAGATTCAATCAAGACCATCGCACAAACCACAACGACAATACCAGGAGCCAAGGACTTAACACTGAAGGAAGCAATTGTGGCGTGGCCATACGCGGCTATGTGGTCAACCATATTTATGATGCCGGTGATACTGTATGTACGCTCCACGGCAAAGCCAGCCTGGCCGGCCGTGCCAGATCATGTTACTCACTATTTCCATATGGCAGCGTGGCCTACAGCCCCGCCTGGATCGCCGTCCTCTACGCCATGCCGGCTTTTGCAAGACGATTCGGCTTCAAATTTGGCGACATGTACATTATTCCCGCGCAGTGGCAGTCAGCGCTGTCAGCATGTGCCATGATCGGACAAATCGTTGGAGCTCCTGTCTCCGCTGTGATTATGGTGAGTGCGGTGCCATACATGTCAACAAAAAGGCAGACAGAATAGAACTGAACGTGCTGCTGTAACAGGACAAACTCGGTCGCAGAATAACATTCCTTGCAACGCTTGCACTTACTGCTGGCTTCGTCTTCATTCAATTCTTCGCCGTTTCGCTAGGCATGACCCTTGCTGGCGGCCTGCTCGTCGGGATCACAATGGGCTCGTACGGTGTGCTCTCGCTTACCTATTCGATCGAAATTGCACCCTTTCGACTGAGAGGCGTGATCGGTGGGATGTTCAGCCTCAGTATTGTCGTGGGCACGCTGATCACCGCTTTGGTGTCGTCGAGGACGGTGTCAATAGAGAACGAGTGGTCGTACAAGGTCGGCTACGCCTTGCAATGGGGATGGCCCGCCATACTGATGCCCTTGATTTACTTCGCGCCGGAGAGGTAAGTCCACCAAATTCCAGGGCGGGCTGAGCCCCGTCAGGAGTAGAATTTCAGGACCTGCAACTAATCAACGAAGCCCGGTATGGCTCATCCGCCAAGGCCGGAGATTCGATGCAGAGAGGTCGCTCCGTACGCTCGCGGCCGTAGACTTCGACGTGGATCCCACCCTCAGCTTGATCGAGGAGACGGATCGCAGGGAACGAGAGATGGACGATGCTACTTCGTACGTCGAGCTGTTTCAAGGCACCAATCTTCGCCGCACCGCTGTCGCGGTAACGTGCTATGTCTCTATGATTGCTACTGGCACGGTCTTGATCAACCAGCTTGCCTATTTCATGCAATGTATGTTTACATCCATGATCGACGTTAACCAGCAAGTAAACTGACCAATGATGCTTCCAGTGGCTGGGATAGAGGCAGAGCTTGCTTTCAACATCAATCTTGGCTCTTTCGGGGCTGCTGTGATTGGTTCCTTCGTTGGCATGGGACTTCTGGCCAAATTCAACCGACGCAAGATCTATATTGCCGGTCAAGCACTATCGACCCTCATCCTCGTCATCATTGGTATTACGCAAGCTGCGCCACATTATTTCTCAAGGCCTTCAATCGTACGGGGACAAGCTGCTTTATTCGTCATCTGGAACTGTCTATACGGCGCCATCCTCTCTCCATTTTCTACCACCATTATGGGTGAAATCTCCAGCACACGACTTCGGTCGAAAACTATCGCTGTTGCGAATATTGCCCAGTTCTCTGGGGTCATCATCGCCACGGTCGTCAATCCTTACCTTATCAATCCAGACGAAGCGGCTTTGCAAGGATATATTGGATTTATCGCAGGAGCAAGCAACCTGGTATTCCTCGTCTTGATATATTTTTACGTCCCAGAGACGAGTCGGCCTTCAGACGAGCTCGACGCCTTGTTCGAGCACAATATCAGCGCAAGACACTTTGCAACCTATGATCTTTCACGGCTTACTGCACCAGAAAGTCGCATTTCTATCACAGTCGCCGACTAGCCGACCAATCCTTGAACCCAATTCGGTGTGAGTGCCAATCGACAAGATTGAGAATGGAAACAGCTAGTTTACAAAGGACACATCGAAGCATCGCGCGGGGAGTCGATCAACTGTTTACATTGACTTATCAGCTTTCTCCTTACCCTTTCGCCACAAACAGTCGATGGTCGTCTTGGACCACCTCGTCGCAACGTGAGATTCACGGCATAAGTCAAGTTCAATCACAATGTTAGGAATGAATTCATCGTATCTATACCCTATAATCCAGCATCGTCTAGCCTTGAAAGAATGCATCAGTCCGGTGTCCCATCCATGGATAAAAGTTTGGAGGGTGAGTTCAATATCAGGTCCCATGGGCGAATTTTGTACTCGGTGCGATGGTGTCTCGGCCTGCCAAGCCTTCCGTGGGATCGCTCACGTGATCACGGGAAGCGCCAAGAGCGCACGCCCTATTCCTACTTATCGCATGCTGGGAGCTATCTTACCGAAGACTCCCCCAACACTGTGGATAATTCCTGTGGTACACCTCCTGTAGCTGCCATCTATCAGTTGGCTCGCAACCTATATTCTTATATCTACCGGTGGCCTCTCCTGGAGCCCTAACATAGCTATACTATAGTCGTTAGATCTACAATCTAGATATATATAACAAGTAGTCGTAATCTATCGATCACCAGAGTTTTATTAAATTATTCCTATAATTGAGGTGTTGGCGTTGTGTTGAAGATAGCGGGTTTTGCCCTAGTTTTGTGCTTTGTCACGTTTTTTTTCGTCGGGACCCTGCCCGGTTTAGAAGGCGCATGCATAACTTCTTTATTTCGTAGTCTCCCTCACAACCATTCATAGTGTTCGAACTACTGGTTCCAACGACATTCTCTTTACGCGGATTCGAAATCAACTCTCTAAAGTGCTCCACGACAAACAAAGACCCACTCATCGCTGGGAAATGGGTTGAGCCCTCGGACATCCATCCATCCCTCCTAATCTCACACAAAACGTGAGGCAGCTTCGCCGGTGAGATGTCTGAAACTACGCGTGCAAACCCCCTCTACATAGACTGGTCTCTGTACCTCGTCACAGATTCGACACCCGCCATCCTGGGAGACAAGGATATCCTGCATATCGTCGATGAAGCATGCCAGGGTGGCGTGGGCGTGGTGCAGTATCGTGAGAAACATGCCGATACCGGCGTCATGGTCGATTTGGCCTCCAAACTCCACGCCATCACGCAGAAACACGGAGTTCCCCTCTTGATCAATGACCGTGTCGACGTGTGCATGGCCGTCGGCGCCGAAGGCGTCCACATAGGTCAGGATGACATGGACGTTACTCGCGCCAGACAGCTCCTCGGACCAGGGGCCATCATAGGGGTCACAGCCTCGTCGCCGGCAGAGGCTGACAAGGCCATCGAGGACGGTGCAGACTATCTGGGAATTGGCACTACGTTCGCCACGCCCACAAAGACGGACACAAAGCACATTATCGGAACGCGGGGCCTCCAGGAGATTCTGGCCACCTGCGACACCGGTACCGCAAAGTCCGTCCCCTGTGTGGCTATTGGCAGTATCAACGCCACGAATGTTCAGCGCGTGCTGCATCAGTCCGCCTTTGACACAAACCGCCTGAGCGGGATCGCCGTGGTCAGTGCCATCATGGCGTCGACCGACCCCAAAACATCCGCAAGCACACTTCTCGACTTGATCAAATCGGCGCCTGAAAAGTTCTACGCGGCTGTTCCTCCACACATACCTGTGACCACCGATGTCAACACGCTCATCGCCCAAGTTCCTAAAATCATCCGGGCACATTTCTCGTCTGGCGTCATCTGCCACAACATGACCAACACGGTGGTGCAGAATTTCGTCGCCAACGTCTGTCTCTGCACGGGCGCCTCGCCAATCATGTCGGAGCACGAGGGCGAAGCCGCAGATCTAGCTAAACTCGGCGGCGCGCTTGTCGTCAATATTGGAACCATCACGCCAGACAAGTTGGAGGCATGGGTTGCAGGCATAAAGGCGTACAACGCTGTCGGGGCACCGATCCTGCTCGACCCGGTTGGCGGTGGTGCGACAGCTGTGCGCCGTGCTGCGATCCAGCGCCTCCTCACAGCAGGCTTCTTCAGCGTCATCAAGGGCAATGAGGGCGAGATCGCTGCTGTGGCGGGCACATCCACAACGCAGCAACGAGGCGTGGACTCTGGACCCTCAACCTCGAGCCCCGAGCAGAAAGCCCAACTGGTCAAGAGCCTGGCGCGGCGCGAGCGCTGCATCGTCCTCATGACGGGCAAAACCGACTACCTGTCCGACGGGACACGCACGCTCGCCATCCACAACGGCACATCCTGGCTGAGCAAGGTCACCGGGTCGGGATGCGCCCTCGGCGCCGTCATCGCCAGCTACCTGGCCGTGCACCCGGACGACAAGTTCCTCGCCACCCTCGCTGGGATCCTGCATTTCGAACTCGCCGCCGAAGACGTTGCCAGCTTTTCCTACGGGCCCGGCTCGTTTGTGCGCTTGTTTCTGGATTCGCTTTATAGCCGGGGAGAAAAGATGGTCGGTGAAGAGGACAGTGAGGCCCAGGCCGAGAAGTTCGCTTCATTCGTCAAAGTGGAAATGATTTTATGAAAGCACGAAGGGAAAGGTAGTAGAAAAATGGGCCTGCGAATGAGGGAGAAAACGAACAGATAGAAGCATGAACTATCGTAATCATTGTGCATCGCCATTTTATTCTTGGTTTCTTTCCCTCTGTGGCGTACATTGGCCAGAGATATCCTCAATGCTAATTTCTACTCGTCTAGACAGCTACACCAGCCTTCGGCACAAGGTCGAATGTCTTGCTCAATATCTAATCTCAACCACCATCCACTTCCCTCCCCCCAGACAGCACCGCCATCACCGCCGGAGATTGGCCTTTCCTCAACACCTCTCAACGCAGTGGCGATCATAAAATCCTGGTCGTATGCCACGAGTTCGATCTGTACGTCTTCAACCCGCTTGCCGCGGAGCAGGGTGGTCATGCCCCTTTCGGCTTGCTGCGGAGGTGTCCATTTTGCGGTTTCCACAGGGGAGGGATGGTGTCCTGCACCAGGGCCGTTGGGTGAGGAGGTTGCTGGGAGGGGTGGATCGAGAAGAGATGGTGTGCTCGGGGAGTCCGGGAAGGGAGAGAGGTAGTCGTGGGAACGATTGCGAGCGTGAGCATGGGGGTGGACCATTGTGGTGGCAGGTATTGAGAGCTTTTTGGGTTTGCCCTCGATCGGGGAGGCAAAGGATGGTCTTCTCTGCGCATACATGTCGGCAGCAGGGATCGAGGATGTCCGACGGTGTGTGCCGGGTGATGAACCCGGGGTTATGAGAAAACTCTCGACAGATTCGCGCTTTGAGTGCGTGTCAGTGGTTGCAGCACCATCGCTACCACGCTGAATGGACGTGTCGACCGGAGGTACAGAAGAGAAGTGCCCCTGGAATTTCCTGTGCGCGTAGATGTCGGCGGATGCAGGAAGGGGCATGCCTTGTGACTCTATGATGGCGTGTGTGTTGCTGCTGTTCTTGGGCTGGTGATTCGATGCCGCGGATTGATGCAAGTCGGGCTTGGGCAGCATTGGGGCAGGGGGAGCATGAACGTCGAGGAACTCGAGCTCTCTCAACCAGCTAGCGAGTAATCCCTCACCTACCATCTTGATATATGCCTCCTTTAGACTCCAATACGCGTAGAACCGGCGCAACTTCATGTTAATGATCTTGGCCTCGTGCTTCGAGAAGGGGTTGTTTGTCCCGCCGCCGGGCCCGTCTGTGGGCGAGGAAGCAGCTGACGAAGAGCTTGAATCACTCGCCCATTCGCCTTCCTCACGCTCTTTGATTGGGACGTGGATTGGCATCTGACGCATGTGGCGTCTCTCGCGGTCAGAGAACATCTCCGCGAAAATTTCGATCCACTCGTCGAATTTGGACTGTGTGGTGAGATCCTTCGGAGTGCGTTTGTCTTCGTTTGTGCAGGCTATATCCACTCCAACGCGGACAAGATCAGGATGGTCAAAAGCTTTGCACGTCGGGTGACTGGCCAGGTCTATTTGCGCAAATGAATCTAGAACTGTGGGAGAAGGCGGCCCGGGATTCGGCACGACGGATGAAGGAAGCTGGGGGGTAGGCGTGGAGCAGCCGATGATGACGACCAGGCCGGCTTGATGAGAGACATTGAATTCGAGGCCTCTTATCAAGCTGGATTCTCCGTCGGCTGGGTCACTGTCGTCGTAGATGTCAGTGGTGGACCAGTTCTCGGGCGGTTCCCAATAAGGACGTCGATGAGGAGCGGGTGTTCGTGATATCTGAACCTCGGACCAGGGAATCTTTGCACGGCGGTGGATGAACGTGTATTTCAGAAGGGCGCTTGCAAGAGACATGAAGCGATCTGCGGGGCGAATGAACCGTGTTATTGCTTCTTCATCGGAACGCCTCAAGGTCGAGAGCAGGGGAAGGGAGTGGAGCGATTTAGGGTTGTGTGGTTGGGGCACATAGGGCCGGGTATCAATGTACCAACGGTTGATGGTGGTGGTGAAGTTGGCAGGACAATGAGGCGACATAGTGCAAGACTGCTCGTACTTTCATACGTTCGGTGATATCAAGCCGGCGTTGATTCGAGTAGTGGAACAGTGACCGATAAGGGCGACGTGAGTCAATTCTGTAGGCTGCGGAATCCAGCGCCTCCTCTTACAACCACACGAGTATGAAACAGCGTATGCTCAAGAATACCCTACCGGCGACAGGATCTCCATTCGCCGAAGAAGAGTCGCGCGACATCCAGTCAATGACCGAAAAGTGCTCGAGCTTGCAATGGCCTGCTGGGGCTGCCGCTAGACTGCGAGAAGATGGCAGAGTTGTGAAGGTCTATCAAGAGCTGGTTAGTGGGATTATGGAGTCTATAGTCTAGATGATAGAAGAGAGAGATAAAAGAGATGTCGGATAGTATTCAGGAGACAAGGTCTTAATTTAGCAATAGGCCGAACGGGTGATCAACGGCGTCGAGGGTTCAGAGGGTGGCAGGGTGGCCAGATCAGAGGGTTCCACAAGGCTGATGGGTTTCGCTGTCTCGAGGGGCCTGATGGTGCCAGATGGAGATGGGATGAGCGTCTTATTGGATGGAAAGGCATCAAGGGTCGATAGAAGGATTATCCCGGCTGCTGATGGTTGTTCAGGTTTCGTAAGGGGAAGAAAAGTCGATGAGGTCGGCGAACGACGAAGATGGCCAATCAAAAATGGCGCAGGCAATCAAAGCCACCACAGCCACTCGCAGCCCCCGCAGTCGCCGCAGGGCGGAATGAATCATTGTCGTATTGAATTTTTTTCCAAGACGAGCAACGTGACTAACCACGAGCCACGGCGAGAAGACCATCCTTTTATTCGCTGCGACTATCAGCCAGCCGTCTATTCCACCGGTCTCCTATCTAACACGTCGTCTATTGAGATTACCTGCTATCCCCTCCCTCCCATCTTCGACACACGCTCCTTCGTACATGAGGTGTCAATGACAATCACCGTCGGCGTGTTGGCCCTGCAAGGCGCCTTCTTGGAACATCTGATACTGCTGCAGAGAGCCGCCGATTACTTGCGCCGCGAGGGCACTGCAGCCTCTTTCGAGTTTACAGAGGTCAGAAACGCAAGAGATTTGGCTCGTTGTGATGCTTTAATCATTCCTGGCGGCGAAAGTACAACCATCTCCTTCGTCGCCGCCCAGTCGGGATTGCTGGAACCACTGAGAGAATTCGTCAAGTAGGATAGCACCCTTATCTCCTCAACATTCTGACGTGTTGACTGACCTGTGCCTCTTCCAGAGTCCACCGCAAACCAACGTGGGGAACTTGCGCCGGGTTGATTCTGCTCGCGGAGGCGGCTAATGCTACTAAGAAAGGCGGGCAGGAGTTGATAGGGGGACTCGACGTGCGGGTGAATCGAAACCATTTTGGACGACAGGTAGAGAGCTTCCAGGCAGACCTTGACTTGCCCTTCTTGCATGGCGATGGCGCAATTGAGAAGACGCCCTTCCCTGGCGTCTTTATTCGCGCCCCCGTGGTGGAAAAGATTCTTCCCAACGTGCAGGGCATCCAGACGAGCGAACAACAACTTGCTGAGACAGTCGTTGCCCCACACAAGTCTGCCAGAGACGAGCATGCCCGACAGGCCATGAGCTCTCACGTCGATATCATGGGAAAATTGCCCGGTCGCTTGAAGAAAGCAACCGGCATGGGCCCGGAAGTGCACGCTGGTGAGGAAGTGGGGGATATCATTGCCGTCAAGCAAGGTAACGTCTTCGGAACCAGCTTTCATCCTGAATTGACCTCGGATATTCGGATCCATGTTTGGTGGTTAAGGCAGGTTATGGATGCAGTCGGCACGGCGAACGGAGTTTCATGATCCCAGCACTTTGGATAGAGTTCCTGCACATTTTGAACAAGAGCATCATCTGCCGCCACCATATTCTTCTTCCTCTTTTTTCCTCTCTGCGTCAATCGCTCGGCCATAGCCTCCTCTCCCAGGGTCGAACTCGTCTCGGTATTCGTCCCTGACCTGGCCGCCGGATTTGCCGCGGCCGTACTGTCTGCCCTCTTGGAATCCAGCATCAAGGTCAGTTCTGATGACGCGTTCATCGAGTTTGGTGCCGCCAATATATTTCATACAATCCAGTGCCTCTTGATGTGTGTAGTATTCCACAAAGCAAAAGCCACACGGCGTCTTTTGGAAACGGTCCAAACCCATGATGAGACGTTTGATTTCGCCGCATTTGGAGAAGAGCTCGTGAATCTGTTCCTCGGTGGTGTAAAATGACCTGCGCACAATTTAGTCTCGATTCTCAGTGCGAGGTGTCACATAGCAGACGAACAGGTTTCCCACGTAGAGAGTGGTTGCATCCTTCAGCAGGTCATCTTGCTCTGTTTGCCTGTCATCATCTTCAGGCTGGTCTCGACCATACTTGCGCTTCTTCTTCAAAGTGCGTCAGCTCAGATCTTGCGTTGTTCGGTATATTAGAAGAGACCAACCCTTGCGGAGTAGTAGGTACTTGGCCTGTCTAACCTCTCGACCGTGGACATATTATTTGGCGCTTCTGGAGCAGTAATGAGAGATTGAATGATGGAGAAATGAGGCCAAGTTGCGCCGCGTCTTCTTCTCCTCGCGCGATCGCACTGCCTAATTAGGCTTAGACCACCACAGAGTTCTATCCAATCACACGGAGAATCTTTTCCGCCGCTTTTATCCAGTTTACCACACTTCTTTCGTGGCCTTCTACTACTCAATACCCAAGCCACTTCTCCGTTGATCACAAGACCAACGGCGAGTAGTATATTTTGGGACAGTGGTGCTATCGGTCATTGGCAGACGAGTCCAACAAAGGTGACGTCAGGGCCATGACGAGCTACTCAGAAATACTCTGTTGACGATGAGATTGCCACATTCATTCCGAAGACATCAGCTACCCGCTCGACATGTGGTGTTCAAGCAAAAGAATTCGCCCAGGGCACTGTTGTTTCTGTTGAGGTCCGGGGTGCGTGCAACTACTCGGCATGGAGACTGATGCGCTAGTCAGAAAAAATTACACATCCATAGCACCAGAAGTCTCCTTAAGGAAGTGGTCCTTGTGGAAACGGAAGGAAAACAACCACTTTACGTCTATTTGATGAGCCATTGCCCGGGTATCACTCATATGGACTCGGTGCTGGCACGGGTTCCCCTGAAAATATACCTGAGAACTTCGCGTGGCGGAAAAATCTGATGAGAGATATTGCACGGTATATTGAGTCTTCACGAGAGGACAACATTCGGACCATCAGACTCGCGGATACCACTGGACTGCCGCTTTCTAGTGCCTTCACTAGCCGACTCGCGAATGCTTACAATGGATAGACAGGTACGTGATTGTTCATGGATACAGAGCTAGAAACGTGGCCGAAACGAGCATCGGTGAAGGCCACGCTCAGGTCGTCGACACTGTCTATTTCAGGATGTGGTTTCCAGGTATTCAACACCTTATGGTTTCCCGATATCATCTTTGTATGGGTCTCGTTTGCCTTACAAAGAACCCCCAGCCTGTGGTGCAGGAAAGTGTGCACCCCTTCACGGCTGATGAATGCTGTTTCCTGTCCAGTTCTGCCTTGTCCAACACTCAAAACACGATATCATCCATTGACCATCCAATTCCACCGGTTCCTAACCACCATGGGATATTGGGCACATGTGAACGTCATGGCGAATCTGAAAGGATTGGGCTAAGTGTCGTCTTCGTTACAAGGAGCATTAGACCAGAACATCCCAGGTGCATTTACTTTCTGTCAGGGTCTTTCTGATACCACGGCGAGACCGGCGATAGAGGTGAGGAAGGGAATGAAGTCGAGGGAAGAGAGAAATATCGAGAGGGCCGAAGAAAGGGGGTTTTCTATATGCTAAAAGCGGCGGCGCGTCTCGCTCGCGACCATACCAGAAATGGTAGGGCAGCGCGTAAACCGCAGGTAGATTTCCCAGCACCGCCTTAACGAGGAAAATGTTCACCAACTGACATATGCGAGACTGCACCTTTGTAACGCTTCGTGTGACACAGATTGTAGAAATTCTGCTACTGCAATGTGCGCCTGTCCTTGCTATTGTTTCTCGCCTTAAAGAGCCACAATGCCCAAAGTCATTGGGTACACACCCCCGTTCCTGGCGCGACCTTCGCCTGGATCAAAGATCTTTACAGACCCCGAACCTCAGTCGCCCGCCTCTCCGTCCAAACGCACCTCTTATCTCGGTGCGCTTCCTTCGACACAATACCAAGGGCCCAGGAGATTGGTCGCTAGCAGGGGGACGGATATCTTTGCGGTCGTGGGAAACAAAATCAGATGGGCAGATCTGAGCGCAGTTCGAGACGAATGGGAGGACAACACCCAGTCTGGCACCAGTCGCTTTGGTCTGTCTCGCTCTGATGCCACAGAGTCTACCCGTGACAGTGTTTACAGAGTATGTGGAATCGCTGGGTCTTACAGAGAGATAATGTTGACATAAATGTAGACGTTGGCTGTTCCTGTCTATTATCAGATTCGCCAGATTTCAATCTCGCCCTCTGGCCTTTTCCTGGCCATCTGCACAGAACATACCGTCCACATCGCAGTGCTTCCAGATCCATCACGACTGAAGGAGCATGACCGCTCACCATTGAAAGTAAAAACATATCAGCTTGGTCCGACTGTCCATGTCATCCCAGAATCTCCCCTTGCGTCTGTGTTATGGCATCCTTTGGCCTACGCCACTGCTTCTACCGACTGTCTCGTCACTGTGACAGCTGAAGCAGCTGTTCGAGTATGGGAATTTGACAAGGCAAACAGCTGGTCCCTCGACCGTCCCAAACTGGCTATCGATCTACGGAAACTGGCCGATGGGGTATCATGCGACCAAGACTTTGAGCCGTCTGGTTTCGGCAAAACTCGCGGGTTCTCTGTCGACGATTTCGACATGGAGGTTTCTGCGGCGTGTTTTGGTGGTCGAGGGAAAGAGGATGAAGATGCTTGGGCTAGCATGACTCTTTGGGTTGCAATGAGGAATGGGGATTTGTACGCTCTATGCCCATTACTGCCGTCGAGGTGGAAACCGACATCAACAACTATTCCATCGATGACCACGACTGCTGTGTCGCGCATGGCATCAATCAACGACGACGAGACAGACATGGACGAAAGACGAGCCGCCGACCAGCAATATGAGTGGGTCCAAGAAATCGACAACGAGGAGCCTCAAGTCCATAAATCAACAGACAGCCTGGGCGAGTTTGAGGTGCGGTTCAGGCCGCAAAACCCAAGTGCCATTCCACGTCTCCAGGGGCCCTTCACGATCGTCTCCGAAGAGGATGCTTCCGAGATTGAGGTGTCTGATATCCATGTGTTTCCTGCGAAGCTCGATGAAAACGATTTATTTGATGGCGAAGACGACGACGAAATCGACGAGAATCTCGTCCAGCCTATACCGTTCACAACTATCTGTGTTGCCACCCCTGAGAACCAAGTTTGGCTTGCCATCGATCTTGACGGCATAACAGGACAGTGGCTGCCCAAGAAAGGGAAAAGTGCATTCGGCGTGCCTTCATCTGACGCTACACCCTTGACACTAGCCGATGTTGTTATGCTTGACGGATCGGGGGTGAACCCTGCTGCTAATTGGCCAGTATTCACTCCGGATATCGTCTCCACTTATTCCATCTTTGTGACCACTCTGACACGTGTCTACTCATTGTCATTGAATGACTGGGTTACTCAGCTGGGTGTCGAACTCTCTGGGACACAGCCTGTCGATCCTGGCATGCGGACCAGGCTGGAGACCCGATGTCAGAATCGAGTCTGTGTAATCGACAAGTTGATTGAAGCACGGGAGCAGTCGGAGGCTCTGTCGGCTCCGACTATCATTGACGACACATCACTGGGATACTTGCTCTTGACTGCGAGCTCGACCGCCGCGTACGGAGTAGTTTTCGACCAGATTCCGACAGGCATCTCAACTGTTGGTCCCTCCATTACCGACTTCACTATGTCTTCTACGCATGTGGATTCTCAACTTGCGAATCTGCCAGTGTCGCCTGTCGAAACGGTTCCCACACGAGAGCCGTACTGTCCTCCCAAAATCTTCTACTTCAACCAGCATAGCCCGATCGATTCGATGCGCCAACGCCTGCCGCCACATCTCAAGAAAGCCATCTCCGAACGGCCTATGCGTTTGAGCCCGGCTATGTTAGAAATTATGACCTTCACGCATCGCACGGTTGGCGGGCAGTCTGCTCAACTAGAGAATGCAGCCGCAGAGCTCTTCAGGCGATGTGAGCGCCTAAGAATCGAACTTGCTAGCCAGGTCAAGCAGATGACTGAACTCGCCCAGCAGTTGCAGCGCCTTACCGCCACTACTGAGGAGGATGAAAACGGCCAGGTCAAGGAGAAGAAGTCACCCGAGACCCGGATCAGCGAGGCACGGGAGAGGCAGAGCAACCTGGTGGCGAGGTATGAGGCTTTGAGAAGGAAGGTGGGACGTGTTGGATCGGCGAATAGAGAGCTGAGCTCCAAGGAACTGGCCTGGATGCATGAGGTTGAGAGTCTGGGGCAGAATGTTGGCATTGTGGGTAGAGAGGGTGAGCAAGAGAGTGGCGGAGGAGAGACCAATCTCGAAAAGCGATTTGCGATGGTATGTATCTCGATCTTGCTCTCCTTTGTTCCGGAAACACGACTGACATGTGGACTACAGGTCAAACAACTCACTCAATCCCTTGTTGAAGAAGCTCACAGTATCGAAAAACAGCAGCAACCGCACCCA
This sequence comes from Fonsecaea nubica, assembly GCF_001646965.1. Lineage (NCBI taxonomy): Eukaryota > Fungi > Ascomycota > Eurotiomycetes > Chaetothyriales > Herpotrichiellaceae > Fonsecaea > Fonsecaea nubica. The sequence goes on along the minus strand of NW_019173781.1, from coordinate 80,198 downwards.
GCCTCGCCCAAAGGTCCTCCAGCCCTAGAAGCATCTGTCTCCTCAATCTCGGCATCATCCATCACGCCGTCCATGTCAGCCTCACAAATCACTCTCACGTCCCGGTCCAGTGGAGCGGCTGCATCTCCCAGAAGTTCCAATTTCAGCGGACTGGGCGTCTCCAGTCGACTGCAAAAAGAACGCATCGCGGATATCATGGCGACGGTGGAGAGGGAAGGTGCCGTGATCGAGGCGGCCATGAAAAGACTCGAGAGACTAAAGATGGAGTATTAGGAGTACTTGTGGACGGACCTTGAATCGGGGGAGCATGTCGATGGTGCCCGAAGAGTCTGCCGCAAGGCAACCATAATGTACAAGAACCGGGGGGAGGCGGGCAGCTGAAGGGGATCATCAGTGGAAATCCAGGCGACAAATGCTACCTGACACCTCGTTTACTGCGAAGTGCATTAGCACAAGCCATGGCTAGACCAAGAGTTGAATAGCCACCACTGAGCTGTATCTTGGTGCTTCACTTAGTACCGTGGGCGCAGCCAATGGAAGCCCCGATACAAACTCCAGCCCCTGCGCCCGGTGTTGATGAGAGGCAGATTTCAATGAGGCTGTGAGCCTGGCCTTCTTCTCTTCCTGGGGCCTCAACCTTTGATCTAGTCGTGATGCTTAAGTTCTCTTGTACTGTCCATCGGAAACTCTATGACGTCCTGATCAATTGACCTTGGGATCACATCTCACGAGTCGCAGGTTGATGTTGCGGTCATGGCCGAGATTGGCCTGGTGGCCTCATTGTTGGGCATCTCAACTTTCGCTATTCAGTTGACTACGGTCCTCTACAATTTTGGCTCGACTGCTTCATCGGCCAGAGAACAGACGGACTATGTCGCTCGCCATGTCACGCTCTACTCGGACGTTCTCGAAATACTCGCTCAGCGGATCGACGACGACGAACCAATCCACTCCCGCCAGGCTCTTGACCTAGTCAATGACATCTACGGCCATTCTCGTGACCTGTTCGACAAGATCCGAGATCTCCTGCCAGACCGGGCCGACAAGGTCAGTTTCGTGGACAAGATCAAGTGGAATTTCAAGAAGACCAAGGTCGATCTCCTGGTCTCCGAGATCCAGTACCTGAAGAGCACCGTCAATCTCCTAGTGAGCGTCCTGTATGCCGGCCGGACCATACGGAGGCACAAGCGCAAGAAGAAATCCAAAAAGGCCGCGCAGGACGCAATGGCCCAGTTCGCAAGGGCGCAGACTGCCATTGTGGAACAGGTCAACGCAGCCGCCGTAAAGGAAGATTGCCAGGCCAAGGCTGAACAAGACGATCAAACAGCAGATGACGAGATAACTGGCACAAATGGCAATGACAATGACAATGGCAACGGCGGTCGCGTCTCTACGGCTCTGGTCAAGCATTCACCGCATGTACCGCCGTTAATCAACACCACCGCCATGGTCCAATTCAGGCAGCTGGTGGGTCAAGCGAGCGATGTTTCCGAGGAGCGAAGCCTCGTGATGGCCAACTCGGTCGACTTGTTGAGAGATTTGCTTGACCAATGGACCACCCTGGAGGACGGCACCGCCGCCACAGATGGAGACGAGTCCTCCACACCACGAGCAGCAGACGAACAGGCGTCCAGCGAAGCCAATACCACGGCCGCAAGCCCGAATCCGTCCGAAGAAGGGTTATATGACGTCTGGAGAAATTACTACCTGCAGTCGCAAAAAAGAGTGGAAGAGCTCGAGGCTGAGCTATCGAAGATGAAGACATCGCAAACTACTACTTCCCCCGCTGTCCACACCTCTCCTACCGACCCCTTCAGTGGGGGCAATCCAGCGACAGCGGAGGCGGTTGCGGATGCAGCTCGCAAACATTTTCTTCCATCAAGGTCGAGTAGTGAGAAGGAAGCAGGGAAGAAAACGCCCGACGGCCGAACGCTAGGACAAAGAGCTCTCGCGGCTGCGGAGGCCTTTGGGATAAAACCACGGAAAACGGCCTCGGGACGGCAAGGTACAGGTCAGTCGAGACGGTCTTCCAGGATGTCTAGCAAGCTTCCGAAGGATTCGAGGCGGAGAGATGACCGTCCGCGAGAACCACGCGTCGTGGGAACGACAGACTCACGCAACAGCCTTTCAAGCCGAGAGGATATGTTCGCCACGAAGGCCGCTGATGATTCTCGCTACACCAAGCGACCCAAGGTGGTTCGGGAAGACGGTCTCACTGATTCTTGGGGGGATCCCTTGGGACCCTCCACTCCGAGATATCGAAGCCCAGGTGATCGGGACTATTACCGGGAGCGTTCTCGAAGTCGGGATCGGGATACAAGCCCTGGAATTCGTGACCGTCACCGGGAGCGTTCTCAAAGTCGGGATCGGGATGTAAGCCCTGGAGATCGTGACTATTACCGGGAGCGTTCTCGAAGTCGTGACAGGGATTCAAGCCTGGGGACTGACGACGGCTTTTTGGACTACGGCAACAACTTCAACTACTACAACTACGACAACTACGGCAGCGGCTCCTATGTGCCTCCCCTTGGGGGCTACACCCTTCCTATGGCTTATGACTACCAACGACATTATGGGAATTATCCCGGTGTCGGCGGCATCAATGATCGCCCCACAGTCCAACCGAACATCATCTTCCGAGAGAGAGTGCGTGATGATGATATCAGACGCCCCGAGGACTCTCGTCTTGATAAAGGGCGTAACAATGAATCTATACGCAAGGAGGACCCCGGGTACCGTGATGATGATTACATGTACGACCCCTGGTACCGTGGTGATAATTACCTACCCCTTCGGGACTCTCGTCCTATTATCGACCGCGCCTCGACGGATACTAGGACTTCTCCCGTCCGTGAGAGAGTGCGTGACGATGCATCCGTTCGCTCTGAGGACCCTCATCTCGGTATCCACCGCTCCTTCACAGACGGGCCAAATATCACCCGCCGTGAGAGAGGCCGTGACGATGTGTCTGTTCGCTCCGAGAGTCCTCTTGTCGGTGGAGCCTCCGCCGCCGCCGCCGCCGCTGCAGTCAACCCCGTGGGCGGCAGAAGGCGCAAGGAGGAACGTGCTCCTTACGTCGATCGGGACAAGTTGTTCGCGAACCTACCACTCCGAACGCACAGAGAGAAATTGGGCCCACACCCTCGTGCCAACGACTTATTTGGGCGCCAATTCTATCCGACGTGAGTGGCCCGAGTCAACGGGCTCCTCTGTTTCTTGTTCGGCTTGAGGGAGGGGGAGAGGGACGTCCTTGTCCTCCTCGCTGCTGCTACTATCACTATCAGTAACCCAGCACACGACGGTTGATGAGGACCGTGTCACCTTTGTCACCAAGACCCTCCATTCAGTCAACCAGTCGCCCGTCAAGAAATGAGACGTGATGCATACACGACCTTTCTCAGAACTCGACTACTCCTGTCTAAGCCCAGGTGCCCAGGTACCCAGACGCAAAGCCGTGGATATACATGTACACACCTGTACATACCTCCCCGTCCCTACCAGGAAAGACATGTGCCGGTCTACCAAATGCATCCCACATCACGTCGGTTCGCGTAGCTGACACGAGTTTTACAGAAATCAAGTCGACTCCAGCTGGGAGTGGATGCTACAGGACAACGTCGACAGTTCCAGAAAATACCAAAGAGTCTTGGAATAGTGAAATATATGTATATATATCATGGATGCTATATGCTCTCTGCCATGCAGAAACTATACGCTCCTCCGTGTGTCACGTCACGTCTTGGACTTTGCCGGGACCAAAAACCTCTCAATATCAATTTTATCATGGTCAGCTCATCATCATTATAATAACAACAACATAACTTCTTGTCTTTCCACCTCCTTTTTTCCGTTCTCAGTGGCTCGGCTCGAGGGGAACATGTCTAATCCTTGGCTGCTCCTCTGGTATCTCAAAACCTCAATGTCCTCTCCTCCCCTTTCCTGCTTCGACAGTCATACTCGATCCATCTCGCAACACCACTGCCCCTATTGACGCCACCTTGGCCTCTGCGCAGCGAGAATTCGTCCACCAGCCTTCCCGCGTTCATCACGTGGCATCCCTCGTAGCTGATCGCAAAGGCTGGCATTTCGGCGTCGCAGAGCACCAGCGCCGTGGGCAGCGGGTAGAGGGATAATGACGCGCAGTGATCCCAGAGCTGGGGACGGATCGACAAGGGGAATGGGGAGAGGTGCGACTGGTCCAGGATGGTTTTGATCAGTTTCCTTGCCGCTTGGATGGAAGGGGGACTTGATGGGGTCGGGCCTGACGAAGGGACGTGGGAGGTTGCACTCTGGACGGCTTTGTCGAGATTCCTCCTCGGATTGTCCAGAACCATCTCTTCCATATCCGACTGCGAAGTCTCTTGGCTTTGGTCCTGGACATTAGCGGTGGCTGCTGCCGCTGCTGCTGCCGCTGCTTCGTCGCCCTCGTCATCTCCATCGAGCTTCGGGAAAGTGATGGCAGTGCGTCGGAACCGGCTTGTGATGTCGTCACGGAACATCACAATCTCTTCCAACGGCCCAAACAGACTCAATCTCGCTGGGTTGGTCGCCCATATACTCTCTCCTCTTTGCGCGTCTTTCTCTTTGGATGCACCATGGATCTCGGCATTGGCGGTAGTGAAGGCTCGTCGAACTCTGCTGGTGAACACCTCTGGGACCCCCTGTCTCGGGAGCATGCAACTGGCTCCCGCCGAGAACGAACTCACCCATGGATCGTTGTCCCCCGGCACAAAAATGAAAGTCGTATTTGCCACCAATAAAGGAAACTCTGCCAGGATCGAAGCCAGGGCGTCAAAATGCTCCTTATATTCGATACTACCACCGCCCTTGCTGGATCCTGACATGCTTGCCGCCGAGACGAAGTTGCCCATCATGACGATGGAGAAGGGCAGGTCACTTATATGTCCGGAGCTGGAGGTGCTGTACGATGAAAGAATGGCGCGAATTGCTTCTAGTGTTCGAGGACTGTCAAGGTTACATTCCCCTAACAGGGCAATTTGGCGACGGGGCGGCTCGGTTTCGATCTGGTCATCATCCGGGACATTGAGAGTCTGGAAGGTAGTGGGTGGCCGGAAGACACGTCGTTGCAGCCGACGCATCTGGTTCCCCAGCGCTTTCTCGCTCCCTACCCCGAGAAAGTCGACCCAGCCAAATCCTGCGCTCATGCTCGCATGTGTGTTACCTCCCGAGTCGGCGGAAATACCTAGTGATATAGCTCGTCGTTCAGCTGGCGGCCCGGCCAATGTATGGGCAACAAAAACACCTTTGATCTGTCCACCTACACCCGCGGCCGAACCCAGATTTGAATTGTGAGAGCCGTCTTCTTCGTAAGTTCCTTCCACAAGAATTATCATGCCAGGACAGAACCACACGCCGTCTTCAGGCACCGGCCGTGCTATTGAGAGGTCGAGGACCACACTTCCGGAGAGGTCTGTCAGGGAGAGATCCCCCGCAGGAGAATGTACCAGCAGGCCGAGCAGAAGGTGGGCAGTACCTGATCGACCAAGCAGGTTTGCTATTGGCGTAATCTTGTAAGCTTGTTGTATCGTTGTCATGCCACTTGCTGAGTGCATCAGTCTGGGCGGTCGTGTGGTGGTCGCAAATGAGGGAGTCTGGAATGATTCGTTCCGCATTAGGCGCTGGTGGACGAGATGGTAATGATTTCTGAACATCGATATCTTGTGTTGTATCGGAGGGAGTAGGCTGGTTGTCCCGTTGATGGGCTCCAGGCTTTTTGATGAAGTCGAATACATCAGTCGTGGCTGGTCGAACGCCGAAACAACTTTCAGGTATGACCGAACATCCAACTGAGATTGTTCTTCTTCGTCCACTCGGTCTCGTGAATCCCCATCTTCCACGTTGAGCGCTGAGATTCCTAAGTTGGACTGGCTGATATCTATATTCACATCTTGTCTACCGGCGGTGTATGAGTGTGTTCGGGACAGATTAGGGCTCGGTACTGAACTGTTATTCCGGGAGAGTTTGCCAGTGTCCAGACGCCCGCCTGACATGCACGGTTCTAGAGTCTTCAAGATGTTGGACAGCTTTTTCTCGGGCCCATCCTCGACGAGGAGGCCACCTCCGCACTTTTTCCATGCTTTAGCTATCTCGTCCAATACACGTTCTGCAAGGCCTTCTTCTCGCCAACCGCTGCCACAGAATTTACCAATGAATGTAGAGAGCAAGCCGAGACCTGAGGAGGTCAGGGTGAGGTTGTGTTTTTTCGTGAGGGTCCTGAAAGCGACAGGTCTGAGAGTTTGAGGGGGAAGAAGGATCGGTAAGACTGTCGGAGCAGCACTGTGTGTAGTTATGCTAGTGTTCAATTGCGCTGCAAAGGGCTTTGCAACTTCTGTCGGTCGGCTCTTGATGGGGTATGCCGGTGTACCGAAACCCGGCGATGAGGAGAGTAATTGTTCTTCAGTCCGCAGGTTAGACCCGGCTTTGTATGTTCGCCTGGGTAGCCCAGGAGTCGAAATGGGCTCCTCCATGACTGAATTGATTGAGGAGGGTGTACAGCACTTGGGATAAGGTGAAAGGAGGAGAAAAGTTGAGCCTCGACGCGTAAACAAATCACTTTACGCGCGTCCCGCGTCGGGGACAAGGATGTGACGTGACCTTTTTTACACACGACCAACACTGTCACGGCTCTTCACTTTCTCCTTCAACTCTCCACCATATTCCATCTACCCTTCCCTACCGCTCATCTCATCTTACCATCGCGATTTTTGTCCCTCCACAACTTTGCATTCATCGCGCGTCATGGCTGCGACTACTGACGAAACTGCCCAGTCCAACCCGGAGCCGACCCAGCAAGAGCAGTTAGCGGATCTTATCGCAAAGGCGACCGCCGAATATGCGGTCAAACACTACCCAGAGGCGGCAGAGCTGTATTCACAGGCGACAGAGCTGCAAGCCGAGCTCAATGGAGAGATGGCGCTCGAGAATGCCGACCTGTTATACTCGTACGGAAAATGCTTGTTCTATCTGGCGCAGCAAACAAGCTCGGTCTTGGGCGGCACCGCGGCTTCAGCGCAATTATCCTCGAGCAAACCGCGAAAATCTGGAAAGAAGAGAAAAGCAAACGGCGCAGGAAAAGCAGCGGTTTCTACAAACGGAGGCGAGGCTGGCGAAAGCTCCAAGTTGATGGATGCGATCCCAGAGGAGCCAGTGTCCAATGTCGCTGATGTCGTCCCCAAGGAGGACGTGCAGCCTCAGGAGACCGCCTCAGACAAGCCATACTTTCAGATTTCGGGTGACGCCGAAGGTTGGGATGACTCGGATGAGGAGGAAGCAGACCAGGAAGAGGAGGGTGAAGAAGATGAAGAGGAGGACGATGACTTCGCCACGGCCTACGAGCTTTTGGATCTGGCGCGCATCCTGTATCTCAAGAAGCTGGATCAGAGTCAGGAACACGCACTCGAAGACTCCGAGAAAGGCAAATATGTTGCATCGATAGACCTTACGCCAGAGGTCAAGTCACTGAAGACCCGCGTGGCAGACATTTATGATCTGCAATCAGAAGTGTCTCTGGAAGGAGAGAAATACTCGAATGCCGTCACAGATCTCAAGGCGTGTCTTGCCCTGAGGGAGGAGCTTGAACCTCCAGAGTCGAGTATTCTAGCCGAATGTCACTACAAGCTCAGTCTGGCTCTCGAGTTCAGTTCTCAGACACAACAGCAGGACGAGCAGGGAAACCCAACCGGTGACTTGCAAGTTGATTGGGATATCAGGAACGAAGCTATCGCCCAGCAAGAGAAGGCGATTGAAAGTTGTAAATTGCGTGTCCACAAAGAAACAGCTGCGTTGGACAAGCTCGAAGCAGGTCCGCAAAAAGATAAGGCTATGGCTCAGATTGAGGACGTTCAAGATATGATTGCAGAAATGGAAGTGCGACTGGCAGAGCTCCGCAAGCCACCCGTTAGCGTCAAAGCGGAGTCGGAAATTCAGATGAAAGAACAAATCTCCGGTGTGCTGGGCAGTCTGTTGGGAAGCGGCGTATCCGAAGAGGAGAAGAAACAGAAACTGGCTCAAGTGGCGGAGACCGCGACTGATGTGTCAGGGTTGGTCAAGCGGAAGAAGCCAAAAAACACACAAGCCAATGGAGGAGACAGTGGCTTGGGATCCTCTGCGTCGACTCCAGCTGCATTGCCGCTAGCTGCGGAAGGATCAAACCTGGGCAAACGAAAGGTGGGATTCGTGGACGATGTGGAGGGCGGTGAGGGTGGGAAAAAAGCGAAGGTAGAGGATGCCGAAGACTCTGGACACTGATGGAATTGAAGGAACATTGGGTTCTGATGTTGAGATGGGCGCTGCTGTTGCTGTTGGCAGCGGAAACACGACGGCCACAAGTTGGTTCCTCCTCCAATGACCCTCAACATCTCAATACCCTGGTTCCCGTTTGCCAATCACTTCTGATGTACAATAGCCATAGCCTCGACCTCATACAACCATTCCGGCGTAGCCAGTGCCGCAACACCCACCAGCGTGCTCGGCGGGCGGTGACCACCCAAGAACTTGGAATAAGCCTCGGACCGCGACGTGTCGGTGGGATCCAGGTTGACCACGAACTGGGTCATCTTGACGATGTCGGCGGGCGTAGCACCCACGGCCGCTAAACATCTGCCCAGGTTTGCCAGCGCGGTCTCGACCTGTGCGATGAAGGACGGGGGTGTGGTTTTGGTCTCGGGATCAACGCCGACCTGGCCCGCGATTGTAACCAAAGTGCTTGTGGCCGAGAGAGGCGTGAGTTGAACGTGGGAATATGTCGGGCGTGGAGGGGGGACATCAGGCGGGTTGATCAATCGGATAGACATGTTGGGTGGGCTGGTGATGGCTTGAGACTGAGGACAGCGGCGAAGCTTCAAAGGGTGGTTCGGCCTGGAGGCGATGAGTGACCTTTGAAGGTATATAGTGGCTGAGATGGCGGTTGCGGTGCCTTGTTGGTATATGAACAGGTTATGTAAGCCCTTATCGGGTTACCCCGCGGGCTCGCGGATTTCTCCGTTCTCGCTTTCACTGCCAATTGTGGATTGACCGGCTAGTATGCCAAGTCGGATTAACTAATCATCCGAGATTGTTTGGCTGCGGGAACGTGGCTCCCTAAACGCGGGGTTTTCTTCGCATCTCCGTTTTTCGCTTTTGGTCTACGACTAGACAACCAACCAGACTTGTGGTGCGTGCCTCGGGATCCGGCATCTTGCAGCAGTTCCCATCATCCCGTGTGATATTACCTCCTGTCCTTGCTCTCGGTATTGGTCTCCACTGTTCATTCTCACAGCTTGAATGTCGCGACGCTCTCCTCAACGGACCTTAAGAGTCTGGCGCCAATGTCCACTTACACCGCTGTCCACACCTCTCCTACCGACGCCTCCGAGGAAAGAAACTCCTCTGTCTCCGAGAGTGATGCCGAGAATGACGATGGCAATGCCGATAATCCGCCGGAAAATGGCACCACCACGAGCAAAAAGAGAAAGAGGCTCCTGAAAATCTCGTAAGAAGTCTCCTAGCTCCTCTCCGCCACCATTTACTATTATCGACTCTAACCGTCGTTCTTAGCTGTGAGCTCTGTAAGGTCCGTAGGAACATCTTCTGAGCGTGTTGACTTACAGTGTGTTTAATCAGTGGGAGCAGGCCCGGAAAGTCAAGTGCGACAGAGCAGAGCCCGCTTGTGGTTGGTGTGCACGCAACAATCGAACATGTGTTTACAAAGAGCGTCAAAAGCCCGGCCTTCGAGTCGGCTACGGTCGCGAACTAGAAGAGAAGATCAATCGCCTCGAAGCGCTGCTCCAGGTTATGGGTCGCCGCCTCGAAGAACATATCGCTGAACATGGGGACTTTTCCACCCATCGACCGGGCTCCGTTCGTCTTTCTCATCAACCCCAATCCGCTTCGTTCAACACTTATGCCCAGACCGACCCTCGCCCGTCAACAGCCAGCATCGTTTCTCAAGACACTCCCAGTTCCGATCCCAGATGGCCTGTCGCCAATGCCTATGAACGAATGCAGTACCCTCGACCTCAAGATGCCATGTCCATCCGATCCGTTGTGGACAACGGTAGCCACGACATGGCGGGCCAAAGCGAAAGAGGCCATTCAGCAGCATGGTTTCCATCAGCTACCCCTGCGCCGTCGATTCCGGATTCGGAGCTTCCTCCATACGACTTGCTATATACCTTGGTCGATCTCTACTTCAAACACGTCAACCCGTGGTCTCCTATCCTGGACCGCAAGGCCACATTCGATGCTTTTTTCGGCTCGCAATCGATGAACGAATCGGAAAAGGTGCTCATGCATGCCATTGTCGCCACTACGATGCGCTTCTCCAAGGACCCTCGTCTTACACCAGAGTCAAGGAGCCAGTTTCACGAGATCTCCAGACGAAAGATCATGATGTATGCTTTGGACCACCCGAACGTCCGCGCCCTTCAAGCGCTGGTAATCCTTGCCGTTGATGTGCTCGGGACGTCAAACGGTCAGCAGGGCTGGAATCTCCTGGCCCTCATTACGCGCAATATCGTTCAACTCGGACTGGATGTGGAGAAGAGTGCTTACCTTGAGTCCAGTACTTATCCGTCAGCCACGCTTCTGCAGGCCGCGCAACCTCAGTCTTGGATCGAGAACGAAGAGCGTCGCCGTCTGTGTTGGATGACATTTATTCTCGATAGATATGCGACTGTCGCCACCGCAGACACCTTTACCCTCGACGAAAGGGAAATGGACCGATGTCTCCCATGTCGCTATGATCTGTTTTCACGAAACGAACCTGTTGAGACAAGATGGCGTCGACGAGGCGCACCATCGGAACTGATTGTGAATAAACCAGAAAATCTGGGAAGTTTCTCCTATCACTGTGAAGTGCTTGGGATCTTGAGTCGCATCCATCGGTTCCTCCATCAACCTCTCGATATCAGCCGCCACTCCGATATACAGCGGTGGCGTGAAACCTACCGTGAGCTGGATGGCGAGCTGAATGATTGGCTACAGAACTTGCCTGGTGAATACGGGAAGATCTCTCAACTCTGCCACTCAGATCCGGGAAGTCGGATCTCCAACTGGATCATGCTGCATGCGGCGTTTGTCACGTCCGTGATCCGTCTACATTCCTCTGCTGCTTATCCAACGCTTAAATCACCTGTTTTCACACCGTCATACCACGCGATTCAACGCTGTTTAGGCGCCGTGGAGAGCTTGAGGGAGATCGCACAGGACGTGATGAACACCGGCATGCTTGCGCTTCTCGGCCACCCATTTGCCTTTGCCCTTTGGGTTTCTGCCAGGCTACTGCTCGTCCATGCAGCAACCATGGAGTGTGAAGTTGATCCGAAAATCATGTTCTTTATCTCCACTCTTGAACAGATGGGGCAACACTGGCAAGTTGCTGGAGATTATGCAAGGATATTGAACGATGTGGTGCAAGAGGGCAGCAACGGGTCGGGTAGAACATTCACCGCAATGAGAAGGTAAGTATCTTGGATCTTTTGATTGCTCAGTGCGAAGGAAACTGATAGGCCCTTCTTCAGATGTGCTTACGAATTGAATCTCCTGACCTCCCAACGTCCCCATTCCGTCCTCGACACCGTTACCACGCACAACTCATCGCAAAGCGAGCTAGAATTTCTGGAGGTCTTTGACTTTTTCAACTACCCTCGACTGAACGCTATTGCAGGCAACAACGCCTTTGATCCAACCGTGTCGGTTACAAACCAGAACCAAACGACGCCGACGCAGGGCCAGCCAACGAGCTATCGAGCCACGCCGGCCTTTGTCATTCCGAATCCAGAGAGCGACTGGTTGATCTTCAAGCCGCCGTATGAGTAAATGCGCTTTCCCCGTGGCGGCTACTCTTCTACCCACTCAACAGCCGCCATAAAGTCCTGATGTCCAGGATAAGATGCTGCTGTACCTACTCAGCGCGGGAACTCTTTTGATTCAGTTCGCAGACTTGGGCAGAGTAAGACAAATCATCAATCTCCGATCCCAGAATGCCCAAATGGGACAGCTATGGGCGGAAACACTCGGCCTATTTCCGTGAAGCCAAAGCTGAATTATCGCTTGTTGGACTGTATCACGGGAAAATTGGGGAAATACGCCGTAAACACTTGGACATACCGCACACATCAGTATATTCATAAATATAATCAGTGGGTGGGAGCATAAGACCAGCTCCACCTGTTAGTCGAGTCAATTTGCACTCATGATCACTATCCGCTCTTCTCCCTTGATCGCCCCATGAGTTCTGCCACTGTCCTAGTACCATTCAGGTACTTCATACGTAGATGGCAGTGCGGCACTAGATGCCCATTCTTCTCCCCTCAAGCCACGCAAACCACGCAACCACATGACCACATAAGACCTACACATCCAGCGCCGACGTTGCTTTGCAGACCGCAAACCCGCCGAACTGGAGCACGCTGGCACCCACAAACAGGTCCTTGTACACGTGTGCGGCCGTCATGAAACTGAGCGTTGCCCCGTTGTCAAAGTAGATCAGCTCGGGCGTGTAGTTGGACTCGCGGCGCAGGCGCAACGCTGCGGCTGGCACCAGGAACTCCTTGCCCAGCGATCTGACGTTTTCGAGGTATTTGGAAAGGTTTTCGAGCGTGGGGAAAACTGAGGCGGAGAGAGGGATGCGGTCGTCAGCATCGGGTCTAGAGATAGCTGCGCAGGGCACAAAGAAAAGGGTTGGGTGAGGCTGGCTTACCCGCCACGATCAGGTCGCCTGTGGTCGGAACGATGTTGATGTTATCTGCCGCAGCTCCCAGATCCTAGGGGTGATGGTGCGTAGAAAAGGTAAGCAGCTGACTTGTTTGGGTTGGTTTGTTTGGTCTGTGTGGCCAAATGCTGGCGGATGCGAGACACTTACCACCGTCTGCAAATATGTCAAGCTCTTGTCTCCGTGCACCTCGAACACAGTCACGGTTCCGTTCTTCGAGTCACCGACGTACAGACGGTCTTTCCACACGTTGATCCCGTTGGCGCCTGTGAAGGTGCCCGAGACCTGTCTGCAGAGGATTTCCTGATGATCACAGAAAAAAAACCACGTGTGAGGACTGATTCATTCACATGTCAAGAGTCAACTACCACCTACATCTGCCTCTGCGTTGCAGTATTGGACATTCGTTGCCCAGTCCCAGGGCCCGAACATCTCCTCCATTGTCCGCAACGGACCTCCTGCGAAGTAATGGTCGTTGGTCACAAAGAAGTCCCTGTGAGAGGGGGGTCAGCTCTGTCTGTCATTCTCGGAGGAACGGGGCGACTGCGTTACAATGGTCCCGTCGCGGCTACTCCGTTGGCTGTCTTGATATTCGGATGCTTGACATTCTTCACCAGCTCGACCTCGTCAGACCCAAGCGTATGCGCGAATATGACAATCGAGTCGCCGCTGCGAGCGTGGTTGACTGCAAAGATGTGGATCTATACAACTCCGTTCCCTGGTCAAACTCCACTCTCTCCCAACTCTTCAAGGAGAAGGGGAAGGAAAATGACTCACTCGAGAGGGATCTTCGGGGAGTGGAAAGATGTCAATACCGTGGGTAATGAAGTCACCTTCCAGGCCTTTGATCTGTAGCTCGGTCGTCTGGCCGGTCTCCAGATCGTGCTTGAACAGCTGCTCACGAAAGGAAGACTCGGCCCGGAGCGAGACGGTGCGCACGCCTGCGCATGGATACCAATGGGTTCTCTCGACGGGATCTCCGCAGGACAAGAAGGCCGTGTGCGACGGGAAATGGATCTTGACGTCCTCGCACGCGTTGGCGGCCTTGATCACCTGGCAGTCGTGGTTGTTGAGTGCCGAGCTGTTCTCCCAGCGTACGAGTCTTGTCTTGTCGATTTCCACGCGCCCAACGAGTCGGCCGAGCTGGGAGGACTGGTTATACAGCAGGACCGCGACCAGGGGCAGCAACAGAGACACACGGAGTATGCCTGACATGGTGCTATTGTTCTCGGCTTCTGCACTCTGAGTAAGATAATTGGGAAAAGAGGGCTGCGAACGATCTTGATGCTGAACGAGTCAGTTTGGTCAGACGTTTCGGAGAAGAACGACCCAGCAACATGATTCCTGGCCGAGGTCGATAGCCTATGACATTTAGCCATAGGTGGTGTTGATCAACTTGACTTCCTGTCATCCCTGACCTTTTACATACGATGAAGCCGGATCCGGACGAGAGCGAGACTGAAGGTCAGGCCATGGAGGTCAGAAGTGATGAGCAGTAGAGGATGAGCGACACGTTGACCGTGGAGGAGTGGTCTTTGCTCATGCGCATCCTGTACCTTGGATCCTGCGACTGATCAACTGGAGGAGCCACGATTCTTCCCCCTCAGCTTCATGCAACCTACATCTCCCATTTCAACTAGGATTGTCACAGTATGTTGTCGGTTACAACACAATGGTGCGATTTGGGTCTTTGCAGAGCTGGTTCCACGCCGCTACACCAAAGTCATCTACGAGAAGGTCCTCAAGTATTGGGTATCTCGGGCTATGCTCACAGCTGACAGCCAAGCAGCCAAAATCCGGGACGGGAGTGACGCCGCGCCTTGATGGCCGATAGTGCAACACCGACTGCTACGCATCATAGTGACCAGCTTTCAGCCCCAGCTACCGAACTCGCCGAGTACTCTAGCTCAAGTTAACCACACCACCTGAGTCCAGCCGATCTTCTTAAAATAGGAAGAATGCCCTGTATAGCCCTGCCACCTCGCTTGGAGGCAATTGCAAGTTATTATTCCCCACAGCAAATGACAAACTCATCGGCCATCACGTCCTGCAGTCGGCGACTTAAAAGCAGAGGTCGCGGTCAATAGCAGCCATGTCGTTTTCTAGAATCCGAAACGTGCCGGATGACCATGGAACAATACCACTTTGTGATAAAGGACGCCAAGTCAGCCTCGCTGTCCAAAGGCGATGAAGAAGAGGCCTACAGAATTCGAAGCCATGCCCAAACGAGACGACGACAAGGTGAAAGATTTGCAACGCCGTCCGACCTCCTACAATCCGCGGCATCGATCCCTAAGGAAAGGTCTCGGGGTAGACGACCGACCTCTGATGACCAGGAAGAGACCACCTCACGAGAACGCTCGCAATTTCCAGAGGTCAACTCCGCCACCATCGACTTCCCGTTTTCATCTGAGAGCACCACCATTGTTCAGTCGCATTGGAACCATTACTTCTGGCGTGCGGCCAGAGGGGAGGAGTTGGACCACCCGAGTGTCGTATCCATTTCTGTTCAGCCTTCGGGCACTTCGATCGATCCTTTCCACAGCACCAACATGATTCATCACCCCTCGGCTTACCAGTTGATGCAATTCTTGCAGTCTGATTTCAATTCTTCTACCTTTCGAGCCGAGGCCTTGGGCCACCCTTTGAAAGCAACATCACAGACTGGGGCCTTTCGTCATGAGGCTGCATATTCGGAGCGAATGCGTGATGCCTTGCAGAACGATATGCTGATGTTCTCGATCCTCGCGTACGCCTCAGGGGCCATTGGTTGGCGCTACGGTGTTCGCTTTGAAGACTTGCCGCCCGAGTATTTCATCCAACAGACTTATCGAAGCATTCGAGAACGCTTGCAGCGGTCGGAACAAGTAGAAGAAGCTCTTCTCTGGTCAATGTATGGGCTAGCTGCCGCGGAAATGTGGCTGTTCAACTTTGATGCTGCTGCCACGCACATGAGAGCTGTTCAAGTCCTCATCTCACAAGTCGGCGGAATGACAAAGGTGTCGCCCCTGATTATGGAAAGCATAATTCTAGGAGGGAAGTAAGTGGCCTTTGTTCCTTGTTCTCCGCTCAGAGCTTTTGAGCCTAACTACCACACAGATTTCTCGCATTCTTCACCAGGTCTGCACCAGTACTGACGATAGCCTTTGAGCCTGAAGGTTGGCCATATCAATCTATGTCCTCCTCTATGGTGCTGACTCCAGAATTGTGGAATCTCGGCACCGGATTCTTTACTGCCGAAAATGTGTCCATCATCGACGACTGCCACCAAAAGATCCTCGTCGATCTAGTAGCGTGTGTGCAGATAAGTCAGCACACTTCGGCATCACAACCGAACCAAATTCCGGAGCAGCCTGAACACGAACGATGGCTGTACCTCAAGGTTCAAGCGTTGAATTACCGCCTCCTAGCTCGGACCGAACTGGATGGCATCCAAGAAGCCCTGCGGATCGCAACACTGTTATGGATGCTGAGCATCACAGAATACGTCGGGGCCGAACTCACTGCGCTCATCATACTGCCGAAACTCGAAGCGGCCTTGGAAACGGCCAAGCCCGAAGCATCCTCTTTGTTGGAATTCCCCGGCTTGCACTTCTGGGTGAGTGCTCTCGGCGCTCTCGTTTCGCTTTCCGCAACCAAGAAACTCTCGAGCTGCTCCCCCCGTCTCCCAAAAGGCATTCCTTACAACCGGCAATTCGATTTCTTTAGCCGTCACGTGGCTCAAAGCGCGCGTCGGCTCCGACTCGAGAACGAATTCGACAGTTATCGCAGTTTCCTCCAGAAATACCTATACGTGGACGCCAACGGTGGAGCTGGAGGAGGCGACTTGAAAGTCCTTGTCGAGGCGGTCTCATCATGTATCGATCAGGATTCTCTGTGAAGGGAGATTCCGTGTCGGATTTCACCTTGGAGCACCAGAAGAATTCTGTATATAATAAGTAATATGTAATTGAAATTCTATCACGAACGATAATATTATAGAAGAAAGATGTAGACACCCATGATCCATTCTCTCTTGACTAGTTCATGTGTCTTCACCACCACAACCACCACCACCATCACCATCACCACTACAATTTAACCTTGTCGTGTTTATTATAGTAGCGCAACTTTCAACATACGACACTGGGCGCTCTAACAGCTTCTGACATGCAACCTTACCAATTACCCCATTCCTGTCCGCTACCGCGTTTTGTGGCAAGCCGGGCAATCTTGCCAGCAGTCCTCGTCACGCTGCCCGTAGCTGGATCGACATGCACACCATCCGTTGATATATACAGCACGCCGTTCGCACGGTCCTCGGAGGTCCGTCCAAATGCAGCAGCCACTGGGCCGAGGAGGTCGGCGGAATCCACGCCTCCAGCCACAAACTCGACGGTTCCGTCCGCCAACACATGCGACAAAGTCTGACGGACGTTCTGCGTCACCCAGAACGAACCGTCCGAGTCGATGGCAAAATCATCTGCCGCGGGGACCTCGTCGGTGATCAGCCACGGCTCGCCTCGCGGCGTCCCATCGTTCTTGCCAATAGTCACCGCACCGAGGTACCCAAAGTTTGTGTTTGTGAAGTACAAGGTCGAAGTGTCGGCGTCGGCATCCCCAGGGACGACATGGACGCCGTTGACCCCAAAAGGCGGGCGTGCCGTAGCGTTGGGCTTCAGTAGCGGGTGGTCGAAAACAACACTGTAACTTTTATTGACCACGTCGATGAGATGGACCACTCCACCACCGGAATCGGCGCTCAGGAGTAAGGTCGATTCGCCTCTCCCCTTTCTTCCCGTGGGGAGCACTCCCAGGCCGTTCGGGACCTTGTTCTCGGGCATATCCAGGACTTTGGTCACGACGGCACCGCGGGCCTGGTCGCGTAGATCGACCTCCCACAGCGTCGCGGAACCCGGTGTGAAGGTGAAATTGTACACAAAGCCGTCGACGGACTGGACGTAGAAAACATCGGGACGGAGCTCCGCGATGCCGGTCAAGCAGGTGCCCGGAGGAAATTGCGCGATGACCGAGACAGGGGCAGGATCCTCCCCTGGGTCGACGAGGTAAATGACGCCGTTGGAAATATCGGTCGCGACGATTTCACCGGTAGAGCGGATTGCCTGGGATGGTTTTGGATCTGATTAGAATCAATGTATTCTTTTTCTTTTCTTTTTCTTTTTCTTTTTCCTTTTCTTTTTTTCAAGACGAGGAGCGATCCGGCCGGCGCAGAACTTACAAGATTCTCAAGCCATGTAAAATTAGGGAACTGATGGACTGTTTCGAGCGTGTATGAGGCAGGTTCAGTGCCAGGACGGCCCACGATTGGGTTCGCGGAACCAACACCCAAAATTGACGAGGCTGCGCAGACGAGGGAAAGGAGGACAGCAGAAGGCTTGAAAATTGGCATGATGCTTTTGAAATTTGGTTCGAGATGTCCAACGAGTATTCCGGTTGAATGGGGGTTATTGACAAGAAGAGGTGAGAAGGGGGGCAAAGCGAGGGGCCACACAGTCTTATCGATCTATTGCGGTATTGGTGACTCTACATGAATGAAGACGCGGAGAGAGAAGAAAAGAATTTGTCAATAGACAGACTGGAGAGCCCAGCTTAAATATTGGATCAGTCCGCCCTTTACTCATGTTGAAGCTGCCGTCCGGGACCTTCAAAGATCCGCATCTCCCTCCGGTAAACGTAGTCAAGGCTTCCTGCCAAACTCACTACTGTGAGATTGCGCGGACATGGAACTGAATCAGGACAAGACAATATGGGACCACACGGGCAACGGCGTTGTTAACATGTACAGCCATGTTCGACCACGCGAAGGTTAGGGCCATGGTTCAGGTGCCAACCAGCTAGGATTGTGTAGGCTTGGGTCTCTCTCGGCCGGAGAATATCTAACACGTCGAAGAGGCTCGCTTGCCACAAGTTTGCAACTCGCATTGTAAATGGAGAGTCCTTTAAGGTGGCATTGCCCGGGATCAGATGTGAAATTTGGCCCTGGAAGATTTTGTCGATGACAGCATATAGTACTGTTTTGAGACTAGTGCCTTATTCTCAGCCTCGGCCAAGGCCCCTTTAGGTCGGAGAGTCACTGTTTTAGGGTGTAGATATCTTGGCATTATATGACTGGTCTATAGCCCATGTTTTAGATGTAATTTTTTTACTAGTAATTGTCCATGTAAAATTTACATACCGTCTCTTCTGCTCGGTACTTCCAGTAGTGAGCATATGATGGTATCTGTGAGTCTGGGTATCGGTATCGTCAAGACCTATGCCAAGATGCGCGGAAAGGTGATATTCCGACGGGCGCGTAGGATACTGGCTGGCTCCATGAAACCGAAAACACTGTCGTATAAAAGCGGCACGGTCGGGGCTGAGTCGCACGTGAGCTTGCGAGCCAGTTTTGTCTCTTCTTTCAGTGCCAAGCAGCATTTCCTGAAAAGTGGTGGAGCTGGTCCTTAATGGGCTGGAATAGGAAATGTGGGGCCCCTCCACATTGTGGGACCTGATATCACCCAGTGAAGCCAGTTCAGAGTATCGACTGTCGACTGTCGACTCCTCAAGTCCATGGATTGGGGTAAAACTATTTCGTGCTAGGTATACGGCGTCCTGACCCCTGGACGAGGCTTGGCCCATCTTTGAAGAGAAAGCCTTCTCCCTGACTCGGCTCTATCACCATCACCATGTCGACAGTCACGGTGGAACATCCTTCTATAGGAGCAGTCAAGGGCCTCGACGGCGACGGCGTATATCAATTCTTCGGAGTTCAATATGCCACTCTCCAGGACAGGCTTGCGGAAGCCCAAGTGAAATCGAGATATGAGAGCCCAGTCGATGCCACAAGTCATGGGTGAATTTTAACTGTCCCCCAACCGAGCATTGGAGATATTGACGCCATCTACAGACCCTCGTCGTTCTCTCCCCCGAATGGCTACGACAACGAGATGCTCTTCATCCAGCAGTCAATGCCCAAGCCGTCGACTGTCCACTCGGACCTCAACTGCTTGAATCTCAACATCACAGTGCCGAAAGGGCAGGACGGGGTCGACCTGGCAAAGCAAAAGCTGCCGGTGTTCGTCTGGATACACGGCGGAGGCTTCGTTGTCGGGGCAAACTCCTGGCCGCACTATGACCACGCCAGAATCGTCAAGCTGGCCCGTGATAATGGGGTTCCTGTGATTGGCGTGGGCATCAAGTACGTATAGTCACACACCCTTCGGACGAGGAAACAATTCGGGGAGGGGACAGGGGAACCACTCCCTAACGTCTAGACACTTTGCTGAGAAAAAAAATTAGCTATCGTCTAGGTTTCCCGGGCATGTTGACTTCGGAGGAGTTGCGCCAGAGGGGATACAAACCCAACGGTGGACTCCGGGATCAGCAAGCAGCGTTGCGCTGGGTCAAGCAGCACATTGCCGGGTTCGGCGGCGATCCAGACAAGGTGACCGTGATTGGCGAGAGCGCGGGAGCAGGTATGGGATGTCCTCTGATCCCCAATTACACATTCTTTTATGATAACAGGCTGCTGATGAGACACTTCAAGTGGCCACCACGCTACACCTGTACTCCAAAGAGCCACTCTTCCACCGCGCCATCGCTACCGGCGGCTCGTGCCTGCTCGTCCCGGTCTTCACCCCCGCGGACCAAGAACGCACATACCAACAAGTTTTGTCCATCTTGGGCTTGGAGAACCTCGACGTCGACCAACGGATCCAGAAGCTTCTGAACCTGCCGATGGACGAGGTCATTGCGAAACTGCCGCCCTCGGTCGCATTCTTGCCTACCGTGGACGGAGATGTCGTCCCTGTCCAGCCGACGTTTGCGGGCGTGGCCGATCAATCCGACCAGAGCATGCCCGGCAAGCAGTGGGTCGATGCTTTGATGATTGGGAACAGCGAATTTGACGTACGTCTAGCCATCCTCGAGTGGACATCGGCAGCTGGTGCGTGCAAAGTACTGACCAGTGTTCTCGACCTCCGTTATAGGCCTCCGTCCTTGGATTCATGCTCGGACACCTGAAACCGGGCATCGGGGAAAAGTTCCCGGCGTCAATACGGTCCTCTCTCGCGACGACGCCGGACATTGCAGAAACCCTTCTCGAGGCGTACGGCTTTGGCGATTCGGGACTGGACGACGAAACGGCGTTTATCAAGTTCCTCGAATTCGTCAACGACGTCAGCTTCTTGGGTGCGACCACCAGCTTCGCCCGCGGCTGGCCAGCCTCCTCATCCTCATCCCACTCGAAAATCTTGACGTTCTTCTTCAACGAGCCCAACCCCTGGGCCGGCGCCTACCAGGGTCGCGCCACCCACGTCCTCGACGTCGTCTTCCTGTTCCAGAACCACAATCACAACCTGCCACCCGCGCAGAGGGCGGCGGCCGAAGCGTTCGGGCTAGATCTCATGCGGTTTGTGGCCGGACAGCAGCCTTGGCCGGGGTATACGCGCGAGAAGAGGACCGCAAAGGTATTCGGCCCGTCGAAGGGGGAAAAGGCGACTGCTAGGGTGGTTGAGGATGCAGAAGCACTGGAGACGGGGAGAGGCAAGTCGATCCTCCAGATTGCGGAGAAGGTCGGGTTTGATCGCCTGAACGAGACGGTCGGACGGTTCAGGACAGGTCTCTGAGTAGCGGGAGGTGTTGCATGGCGGTAGCATACCCCAGTGGTACGGCGTGGCGGCGAAAGAGAAAAGGCAAAGGAGAAGTAGACACCTTGTGCTGCTGCTGCTGCTGCTTCTACACACGCTCAAAAATAAAATAAAATAAGAACACACGAGTCTTTACATAGATCCCCTGCCCGCGTGTGGTGGTCTCTCAGTTCCGCGGGCAGCCAGGCTACTCTTGGGCAAAGTAGGAATTATAGACTCCTAGATAGACATGCATATAGATTGTATATATGTAGAAAAAGATAGGAGAAGGCGACTGGTCCCTGCGTCTGTTGGTGAGTCACGATGTGATTGTCACTCTGTCACTCTCAGAATCACCCGCACGTATGGGCTCGTCATAGCTCGGCACAATCTCTGCAACGCTTAGCTAGGTATGTGATAGACAGACAGTCAGTCAGTAAGCCAGCTAGATAGATAGATCATCTTCCGTGGTCGCCACAACAAGACAGGATCAACGGATTTTCCGTTCCCCGAGAGATAACTCCCCTCCTACTCCTCATGCGTGCGAACGTGCATCTTCTCGAGCAAATTATTGCGGGCCCAGTAGCTGCGGTATTTCTTGCCCAGGACAAACATGGGCGGCACGGTGGCGACCAAGGCGAAGGCGACGCCACCCCACACGTAAAAGGCGTGCTGGGGCCCGACGGCGGCGGTCCAGTTGTTGACAAAGTAGCTGAAGCCGTAGAGGATGAGGTTCTTGACCGACATGCTGGCGATGAAGATCTCGTTGGCCATCCCCCGGTACGCGTCCAGCGCGTAGTTGGACGTGCCGATGCACAGGAACATGACGCCGAACAGCATCAGGCCGTGCACGGTGGCGCATGCGTACGGCGACGCCCCCTGTGAGACGAGGTGGCCGAAAAGCATCAGCCCGATCCCCGAGCACACGCCCAGCACGCACGGGATCAGCCGGTACTCGGGCTCGTAGACGCCGCGGTTGCGCCGCGCGCACCACTTGATGAACGGGTCCGAGAGCACGCCCATGATGATGGACCCGAGGATGCCGCCCACAAAGGGTCCCAGCGAGAGGTACCCGATGCTGGCCGGGCTGAGGAGGTACGGGGGCGGCGCGAACAGCTGCGCCAGGCAAAACGCAATGACCACGTACAGGACCACGAACATGGAGTTGACGATCAGGATCCACGACACGGCCAGGTTGAGCACCACGGCAAAGGGCGCGAGGAGGAGCTGAAAAAAGTTCTCGTTCGAGTACGTGCCGCTGAAGATGGCCAGATCCTGCACAAACGTCTTCTTGTGGTAGACGGGAGCCTCGTCGGCCGTTGTCGACGTCGCTCGCTGCGTCCCGGTCTCCTCGGTGTGTGTCGCCGCCACCACACCGGGTTTCTCCAAATTCAGTCTCTCCTGGTACTCGAGGGCTGCGAGGTCCTGGAGGTTGTCGTTCTTGATCTCGTCGATCTCGTAGCGCCGGTCCCGTATATAGCTGGTCTCGGGGACAAACAGGAACTGGAGGATGGTCTGGATGCCGCCGAAGAGGACCAGAAGGTAATACCTGCCCGGAGGAGAGATCAGCGTGACCAAAATCAGAAGGATTAACATTTCAACGGAGTGCATTCAGAAAAGAGGGAGCTGGGAAGCGGGGCGGGAAGACATACAGCCATCGCCATCCGATATTCGATGCGATCGGGCCAGCAACCACACCCGTCAGATTGGAGATGCCAGCCAAGATGAAATTGATGCAGGACGCGTAGATGCCACGCTCATGGACGAAAAACATGTCACTGATGAGCGTAAAGATCAGAGATTCGTAGGGCGCAATGGCGAACCCTTGCAGGATCCGCGAGGCGAGCACCCCGTCGTAGGTGTTGACGCAGGAGCCCACAATGTCGGCGATGAGGCAGAAAACCGACGCGAACAGGAAAATCGGCCTCGTGCCCCATTTCCTGGACAGGGCCGAGAACAGCGGGCCCGTCACGCCAATCACCAAGGTCTGGTAGCCCGAGCTCAGCACGAGTTTGGGGATGGTGGTGTTGATCTCGATGGACATTTCGAAAAAGGCCGAGTTCAGCATGGCGCTCACCACGGCGGCGTAGAGGATCGACCCCCAGCAGGTGATGCCCAGGGCCGTGAGTTTCTTAGTGTAAGACCAATTGAGTGGGTCGTTGGGATCGTTCGAGGGCTGCGGCACCAGCACAATGTGTGCGTTGCGCCCCGTGCCATGCTTGAGCCCGCCCGTCACCTCCTGCGAGTGCGCCGCGTCTTCTTCGAGGATGACGGTGCCGGGGACGTGCGGGATCTTGGTGTCGTCGAGGACACCGAGGAACGGCATCTTGAGTGGCTGGAGATGGGGATCCGGTAGCGCTGGTGAACGGATCCAAAGGATGACAACGAATGTGAAGGAGCTTGAAGAGCGGACCGAGAGCGCGGAGTTCGTCCGTCTCTTATACCTTTGTGGGTGTTTTTGAAATGAAGAAACCTCGCAGCAACGACTCGTGGATCAAACAAAGATGCCACTCAACCCCCTCCAGTCGTTTAGTCGTAGGTGGATGGAAGCCTTGGGAGAGGGAAGCTGATGAGGTTCCCCGACACCAAATACTCTCAGGTTGACCGACTCCCGTGTATCATTGGCCCTGGAGAGACCCACTAAGCCCCATGCGCCCCATTTCTCCAACCGCCTGCCGCTTCGCCTTTTTCGGAAAGGTCTGAATAATCATCTGGGGTTGATATACTCTTTAATATGTGGAGTATGAGATGCTTCTGAGTAATTAACGCATGGGCTGCGGCGTGGGGTACTCAAAACTCCCATATGTGGCTAGACAGCTTGCGATCCTACTCGTACTCTTCCAGGAAAAGCTGCCTGGAAACAACTACCAGGATGGAAAGGGACTTCATGAAAAAAACAAGCAACGGGGTATTGGCATAGTATACCGAGTACCCTTTTCCCCAATCTCCCTCCCTAGTCACCGACTCCAAAACGCCTTGCCTGTTTTCCCTATCGGGTATCAATCTCAACCATTCTTGCTTTTGTGCCGCTCCAAGTCGACCGGCAACTTTTCAGGCGTATCTGAATCAAAAAAAAAAAGGACGCTCATGGCAAAGACCCATGGGCCTGGGACACAGGCTCAAGTGTCGGTTTCAGAGGCACAGGACCTTCCGAGTTGCCCTTTACCGGGGCCAGCAACCGTGAAGACAGCTCTCCCTTCAACACTTGCTCGCGAGTGATCTGAAGCATGTCACTTGGTAGGCCCATGCTGGCGAGGAATGTAACTGTGTCTTTCCACTCTGCTTGTTTTCTCTTCTCGCTCCATTTCAGTTCCTCGGCCATGATGTCAATCACCTTGGGCAGGGCATGTAGCGCAGCCTGTGCATTCAGGAAGCTCAAACGGGTGCGTCTGGCGAGAACATCGACGGCGGTTTGGGCATATTCGCTGCGTACGGCATACCGGACTTCACCGTCGATGAAGGGGTACAACGATGATAGTCGCTGGCCGCGCAAGGGATAGTGTTCGGTATTGTCGGTAGGAGAAGCCAGTGCTGCAACATCCCAAGCCCGATCGCCATAGTCGCTAGCCAAGTGCTTCGCAACATCTGGGTCGAGGCCAAAGTGCTGGATAAGGTTAATGAAAAGAGTGGTCGAGTACCCGTGGGCTCCAATCAACCGGATATGATGTGTTTGACAAGTTCCATTCAGAAGACCAACCGAGGGATCGATACCATTGACGCCGCTGATATCTGGGACATAGCTGATGGATTTCGGCTGCAGCTTGAATGCTTCGATCGCTTTGTCGACTGCATCCTCCGCCATTTGTCGGTATGTCGTCCATTTCCCGCCAGCGCAAGTGAGCAGCCCAGAGTCGGAAACGGTGACAAGATGACTCCGAACAAGCGATTCTGTGTTTTTGGAATTGGGGTCACGGACAAGGGGTCGTATTCCTGCATCATCGCATGTCAGTATCGATTCGCTCTGGTGAATTAGTGACGGTAAACTCACCTGACCAGGCGGCAAGGATATCCGACCTTCGGACATCAATTTCTGGAGTAAGATATGTCCGGATCTCATCTAGGATCCATTCAATATCTTTCTCTCCGGCCACTGGGTTCTGAGAGATGGCACATGGCGCGTCTGTTGTCCCCGCAATGGTATTTCCTTGCCAGGGGAGGAAGAAGATGACCCGTCCATCGGATGTGGACGGGTCGATTAGACCCATGTTTTCAGGGCTGAGGTACCCAGGAAGGACGACGTGCACCCCCAAGCTCGGTGCAACAATCTCCTTGTCACTGGGAGAGTCCATTTGCCGGATAGCGTCAGAAAATGGCCCTGTCGCATTGATGATGCCTTTCGCTTTGACAACAAACTCTTCACCATGAGCCTTTCCATCCTTCTCTGCAATCAGATCTCGTACTCGGGCGCCAGTAAGTTGGCCGTTTGCATCCTTCTCCAGGCCCGTCACTTCCAGATGATTGACCGTTGTGGCCCCGTACAATGTAGCGGTCATGGCCAGGGAAATGTTCATCCTGGAATCGTTATGCTGGCCATCGTAGTACACAAGAGCACCAATGAGGTTCTCCTTCTTCAACATGGGGAATGCTTCTAGAGCCTTACTTCTAGGTAGGAAGTAAGAGCTCTCAATCCCCTCGGAGCCAGCCAGGAAATCATAGAATTTTGTCCCCGCCCAAAAGTATGGTGCCTGCCACCACGCCTGTAGTGGCAGCATGATGGGTAACCAGGACGACAGATGTGGCGCCGTGTACAGGAAACTCTTGCGCTCTCTCAGAGCCTCCCTCACCAGCTGGTATTGGTTGTAGTCGAGATTCCACACTGCTTTTTCCAGATATCGAACTCCACCGTGGACGAGCTTGGTGGATTTGCTGCTTGTGCCACTGCTGAAATCGTCTCTTTCCACGATTGCCACCTTCAAGCCTCTCGTTGCCGCATCCAGAGCGATGCCTGTGCCTGTAGCCCCACCGCCGATCACGAGAAGGTCGTAGATTTCTGAGGATGGCGTCGAGGACGACTTCTTGAGGTCGGCAATCTGTTCCGCTCTCGTCTTGATGTAGGGGAATTTGGGTGGGATGATGTTTCCGTGCTCGTCTCTTCTGGGTGGTTTGGGTGCAAGTGTTTCTGCTCCCGGGACGTTTCGAGGCCGGTAGATGATATACATGCCTGCGGTACCCGCCACGGCCAGGCCTGTACCGTACGCCAACGGCTTGAGGAGCCGACGCATGGAGAATCGGGAGGCCATTGTCGATGCAATTCACCAAAGAGCAGGTGGGCAAGCAGGTCGTCAGGTGAGGATCAAGGAGCGTTTGAACATATACCGACAACAATGACGCTGTGTGATGTAAGAGCAAGTCAACGTCTCTGGCGACAAACAGAGCAGTGGATTGGTGTCAAGGAGGATGCCAACTGCGATATTTGAAGGCGTCGTAAATGACTCTCGATCGACAAGCCAACGACAAAGGACGCAGCATTGCGGAGAAGCAAGACTCTGCCATTGACAGCACTCGGGGAATCTGGATGACCGAGCTCGAGGGGCGACGTGAGCCCAGGCCGCAACACGAGCTCTGAGCGACCCCGGATCTGCTAGGCATCTTGCGTGATGCTGAGTATTGAACCTAGTTACCCTTACACAACGAAACCTTTTGGGCAATGCGGAGAAATTGGTGGCAGGAAAGTGACTCGGGTCAATTTCTCCGACCAAATTCCGGAAATTGAGGTCTCGGGGACGGACACACCGAGGTGCAGCTCCAGGCGGCAATACCCCCTTTTTGAGAGGTTTCCCGATTGGGTATTGGATCCGCTTTTCTCCTTTGCACCAGCGTCGTATTGCGGATGGATCTCAGGAATCCGAGGGAAAAAAAACTTTGTAGGTGGTGAAAGAACAGACTTCGGCCGCATCTTGCCACTATTGACATACCTGGATGGATACCCGTTCACAAAAAACCCACTGTTTCAGACTCAGCTGACCCAGTTCAGTTCATTCAGCTCAGACTACCTCATCAACGGACCATTGTGGCTATTAACTTTCGGCCATCTCCGGGTATATCGATATACCTTTTTCTCATGAGATAGTACGTGAAGCATTGTTGACTGTAGGTAGATTAATCATGCCACTTGTACCACAGTATCACCCACGGGGATCTGTCAATAGACTACACCCACGCACAAGGATCGTCCTTGTCAAACTCCAGATGAACAGATCTGCTGTGAAAGAATGACAGCTCATCACTTGTTTGACTGTAAATCACATGTTCTCAGTCTTCAAATAGAGTCTGCCGCAATCTGAACTATGAGTTGTTCGGCACTAGTAACCGTAGAAACTCACATATCGCCTACTATTTCTAAATCACCCTTTGTACTTGGAAGAGAAATCACAATATAAAATGCATTTGTATGCATTGATTGGTCTGCCATAACCTGTCCTCGATGGCTATGTACAACAGTGCTTAACGCCTGCGCTCAGAACTAATCTGAAAAAATGACAACCATAACCACCCTCGTATAGATTGTCTAGCCCCCTCGAATATCCAACCCACAACTATGTTTTCAAATCACCTCACACCTGGCTCTCGGTATTGGGAGTGTATGTGTTTGACCACACTGATCGTTTCGGTTGCAAAAACCGTTTGAGACCCATGTAAGGAGTGTTGATCGGGCTCTCGCCGGTGAAGAGGAACATGTCATAGAGCCAGCCACCGAATGCGCAGCCACAGAATGGTGCAACCATTGGAACCTTTGGGGCGCGTCAGCTTCAAATTCCCGCATCTTGCTTAGTACTGGATGGACTTACCCAGAAGTAGTAGTCACCTGCGCTCCATACCTCGTGTCCGTAGCCGATCATATAGCTGACGAGACGAGGACCGAAATCTCGAGCCAGGTTGATAGCATAGCCAGTCTCCCAGCCGAAGCATGCACCGATGCCAAAAATGACAAAGAAGAGCCCCAGAGGAGTCAAATCTCCTGCACCGAGGTTTCCATCATCCTTCAGCGCGTAGATCAAAAACATCAGGATCGCACTGGCGATAAACTCGGAGAAGAACTGGCCGGTCTTGGTCATGAACGGGGCAGGATAGGTGCAAAAGATGCCTGCGGTCGAGGTCTCGCCACCGACGGTCCGGATGCCAGGGCCTCCTTCGAAAACATCGATCGCGGACTTGTAGTTGGCATAAACAATTGCAGATGCTGCCATAGCGCCGAGGATCTGGGCAAGCATGTAGATTGGAAATTTCCTCCACGGGAACTTGCGAAAGATTGCGTTGGCAAGGGTGACGGCGGGATTTAAATGTGCTCCTGAGATGCCAGAAGTGTAGACTCCTAGCATGACACCAAGACTATGCAATTATTAGCGACCGACACATTTCAGAATATTATAATCAAGATAAAACGTACCCCCAGCCCCAAGAGATTGATTGGTAGTCGCCCTTTGTGTTCCCACTGAGGACTACCTGCGCGACGACACCATCACCAAAGAGGATCAGGATGAAGACGCCAAAGAACTCCGACAGGGGTTCTCGGAGGAAATGTCGGATTCGACTCCACGTCAGGTCAGGTTCTTGTTGCACCACATCTGCTTGAGGAATCTTATGGTCGACGAGGGCACCGTGCTCGGCGAAGGCAGGAACGTCTTGAACAGAAGTTCGTCGTCTCTGGTCCTGGGGAACATTGAAGTGTTCCTGGTGGCTAATGTTGCCCATTGTGACTGGCTGTTTCTCCAAGGATAGAGAAGAGGTGGGCGTGGACATGTAAGAAATAAAGGTGGCAAGATGGACGAACAAAGACAGTGCTGCTTTGTGGGGATACAGAACAATGAGAGGGTGCCCATGGGGGAGAGGACCTGGGTTATATAGACGAATACCACATAACATAACCCATGATTCCGCTTTCTATATTCTGACTCCACCCTTGTAATCTCGAGGGCCATTGCCAGTGATACCGAAAACGTGGAAACAGAGTTAGTTCAGCAAACAAGGCGCTGTGGCCGATGCAAACCCTTGTACTAGGTATCGTGTCTAGAACCAAACTGTACATGGGTCCGGGACACCCGCACGTTGGCCCTGCATAAAACACGAGATCGTGGCTTGTACGTGAGCCAATGATGCCGTATGACGGCCCAGAAAATCCTTCCACTCACATAACTTTTTCTTCAGCTAGTATCACCGCGAACCGCACACGACTACACCCGGATGGTCTTGAAATTCCAGCGGCAACTCTATGCCGACTTGCATAGAGTTATGCCTTTAGGAAGCCCAGCTCGAAGCAATTCCTGCCGATCTTGATATGCACGATGCCCAGACTTCACGTCGATGTTACGGTATCTCAGGCGCCGTTGATAGGATCAATCATCCAGTGGTGGTGAGTGAGAGGCAGTTGGCCGTTACAAACAGACAAAAATGACCTGTACAAATTTCAGCTGCCTTCGCACTCAGTCAAGGTTTCATGGCGGTCTCGGGGTGGCACACATTTTACCTCTCGGTGGACACGACTTCTTAGCAACCAATACGACGTTGCAGAGGAAGACAAGGTATACGGAGTAAGTGTCGCAGTCTTTGTCCGGCCGACTGCGGAATCTGCAAGCGGCTGGAAAAACAGTTTCGCCGATGACGTCCTTGCGGGGCACGTGGGGAAGCCTCGGCAAATGCACGTCGGTCTCTTTCCCCGAACTTCTCTCCTCGATTCATCCTCCATTATTCTCTATCCTTGTCTCTTCCGCTCACCCCCGCAAACACCTGCGTTCGCTACCACGTCGCGAAGGGCTTCCTCAGTCGGCACCACGGGCGTGACTTCAGCAATCCACTGCAGCCATGTTACTTTCCACTCCTCCCCCCGCCACGGCTTTGCGCCCCTGATCTTTCCCGCATCTGCTTGCAATCCGCACGCCCGCTCTTCCCCATGCCCGTCGCCTATCCCTGCACCGAGCTTCACCAGCCGCATGGAATGGTAGACGAGTTCCGTCTGTGGAGTTCGGGGTTGAAATGTCCGGGAGACCTCGCAAAAGTTCGTTTGAACACCGAGCAAGCACCAACTGGGGACTCCAGCTTGTTATGCCATGAGCTCGCGTAAGATTCGAGTTTGACGAAGACCACGACCCGCTTCCATGTGGTACAACCCCCTGCGGTAAAGGTCATGCGACCGTGTGCCTCGATACATTGTCTTCAAAGTCCACATGCTTCGGTGTTCCCCCGCTGTTGTGCTATATAACATGGATTCCCCTCCCCTCCGCAGCACCTCTCCAGGCCTCCAGTGCTCCAGTCTATTCCCCAGACCCGGACATTTTCTCCTCTTAGGCAAACCTACATTTCTTTCAGAACTTTATGAACTTTTTGCGAAAAGTCGCCATGGGCAGCACTCAAGAAGTCTTTGTCGGGTCTATCGATCAGGGAACCACGAGTTCTAGATTCCTGATCTTCAACAAGCGAGGCGAGCCGGTTGCCTCGCACCAGCTTGAATTCAAGCAGATCTATCCACATCCTGGGTAAGTAACACCAATTTTAACGACGAAGCGTGCTGTTAACCTCAAGACACAGCTGGCACGAACATGACCCCCTGGAGATCGTTTCATCGGTAGAAAAGTGTATCGACGGCGCAGTCCAACAGTTCCAAGACCAGGGCCACAACATCAACACCATCAAGGCAGTCGGCATCACCAACCAGCGTGAGACCACGGTTCTTTGGAACAAGGAGACCGGAGAGCCCTTGTACAATGCTATTGTTTGGACCGACACGCGGACACAGGCATTAGTTCGAAAGCTGAAGCACCGACTCGGCGCCGACAAGCTCACTGACATCTGCGGGCTTCCGCTTTCTACCTATCCTTCCGTCGGCAAGCTACTTTGGCTACTTGAGAATGAGCCAAAGGTCAAAGATGCGTACGAAAAGGGCGTGTTGGCCTTTGGCACAATTGATGCTTGGCTTGTGTATAAACTCAACGGAGGTGGGCTCTTTTTGCTGAAATCTCCGCAACATTCATGTACTAACGTCCGGAACTAAAGGTCCGAAAAGAAACATTTTCGTCTCTGACCCTTCAAACGCATCACGAACGATGTTCATGAACCTGAAGACCCTTGAGTACGACGACTCCCTTCTCGACTTCTTCCGCATCAACACCTCAAAGGTCCACCTCCCTAAAATCGTCCATTCTTCGGATTCCGCAGCATATGGCTCCCTCACCTCGACCGTCCTCAAGGGTGTTCCGATTACCGGTTGCCTAGGAGATCAGTCAGCTGCCCTAGTCGGTCAGAAAGGCTTCACGCCAGGCCTGGGCAAGAACACATATGGAACCGGTAGTTTCATCCTCTACAACGTAGGCGATAAGCCAGTGATCTCCACCCACGGTCTGTTGACCACTGTGGCATTTGACTTTGGCGGTAACACCAAGCCCATGTATGCGCTTGAGGGATCAATTGCCGTGGCTGGCTCAAGCGTCAAGTTCCTGGTCGAAAACTTTGGATTCATTGACAAATCCTCCGAGATCAGCCAACTCGCTGAGACTGTTGAAGACAATGGCGGCGTTACATTCGTGACTGCATTCAGCGGTCTGTTCGCGCCCTACTGGATCGATGACGCTCGCGGAACCATCTTCGGTATCACGGCGTACACACAGCGAGGCCACATCGCGCGCGCCACTCTGGAAGCGACGTGCTTCCAAACCAAAGCTATCCTGGTGGCAATGGAAAAGGACTCGGGCCACAAACTCAGTGAACTGGCCGTTGACGGTGGGATGTGTAACTCGGATCTGTGCATGCAAACACAAACTGATCTCATCGGCATTCCCGTGAAACGACCGGCGATGCGCGAGACCACCGCGCTGGGCGCGGCGATCGCAGCTGGTTTGGCCGTGGGTGTATGGGACAGCATTGACGAGTTGAAGGATGTCAATACCGAGGGCTCGTCGGTCTTCAAGCCTGCCATCAGCAAGGAGGAGAGTGCCAAACAGTTTTCTCGGTGGGAGAAAGCCGTGGAGATGAGCAAGGGCTGGGCCAACTGAACATTGGTTTTCGCGAGCACCTTTTTCCCCAGAGGTGTTTGGGCCTTGTAGGCTTGTAGCGTGGTGTCAATGGCGTTGGTTCATCTCGTCAATCGTCCTTGTGGTTTATCCATCATCTCCTCCCAGTGTGATTGATAGGCTTGGTGAGGGAGAGGAGAGTGTCTCTGGAGTTCCACAGACACGTACTCGGTTCTCGAAAAGGAACAGGGTTAACAAAATCAAATCCAATGTGCATTTGTCTTATCAACCAGACAGTCAGTGGAGGAGCTTCCACTGTGGTACAACCTGACTTACCACCTCCTTGAGTGATCACCAGTGGTGCCAGTGCTCGAGAGTTTAAAGATAGACTCTGTAGGCTCTACCTTATATTCATGCTTGAATAAAGGTTTTCTATGATGTAATACAGCAGCACTTGTACTTGGTTACAATATGCTCCTTGAATAAGCTTAAAGTTTTTGTTTACGGGATAGTTAATTACACCAAGTTTAAATCAAGCCCAAATCTGGTTGAATATCTTACTCAATAACCCCAAGGTACCTCGTATATATATAAGACACTTGAAGTACAACCCACTCACCGGGTTCTCAGTTTCTTTGTCAGTCTCGACTCGATTCTTGCAGTGTCTCTGTTTGTGGTGTACCTCGGTGACTTCTATAGCACGACCTGGCATGGGTGTCTTATGCGTGAAGCATCAGAACCACTGGAATAGGTCCATAAAAGGCTTGATCTGGGTTTCTTACTCTCTCACATGTTGTGGGTAACGACTAGGCATCCCTCTCTTCCATACATCTTCAGATCTCCCTCTCCGGCATAGCAACAAAAACAACAACAGACGTCAACAATGAAGATCATCATCGTCGGCGCAGGGATCGGCGGCCTGTCTGCGGCATTGGCCCTGGCGCTCGAGAAACACAGCGTGACGGTGCTCGAGTCGGCGCCGCAGCTGGCCGAGATCGGGGCGGGCGTGCAACTGACGCCGGACGCCATCAAGTTCTTCTTCCGCTGGGGCCTGCGGGACGACATTGTGGCCAAGGCGGCCGTGCCAGGCACGTTCTTCATCCACCACTGGAAGGACGGGCGGGTGCTGGGGAGCGTCGACGCCAGGGGTCTGGAGGGCGAGTACGGCGCGCCGTACGTGGTCGTGCACCGCGGGGTGTTGCATGACATCCTGCACCGGCACGCCGTCAGGGCCGGAGCCGAGGTGAGGGTCGATTCGCGGGTGGTCGAGTACGATTTTGAGCGCGGCGCCGTGGTCCTCAGAGGTGGACGGCGGATCGAGGCCGATTTGGTCGTTGCTTGTGACGGTGAGTTCTGATACCCTGGTCCCCTTCTTTTTCCTCTCCACAAGATTCTCCCTTTCCCACCCCCCCTTTTGATGACTCCTTTTGATCATTCTCACTCGAGATGTGGAGTGCTTGGTGTGAGTTTGAAGGCATAAATTCCTTTGCGAGAACGCAGTTCCTCAAGGAACAAGACCGAGGTGCCCAGAAGACCGGTTGGGCTGCATATCGCACAATGATCGATGTCTC
The DNA here is from genome assembly GCF_001646965.1 of Fonsecaea nubica. Taxonomy (NCBI): domain Eukaryota; kingdom Fungi; phylum Ascomycota; class Eurotiomycetes; order Chaetothyriales; family Herpotrichiellaceae; genus Fonsecaea; species Fonsecaea nubica. The sequence continues at coordinate 46,369 of NW_019173781.1, read as the reverse complement.
GAGCATCAAGGCAAACCCTTTGACGGCCGATTTGGTCGAGCGACACAACAACCACCTATGGTACGTACGTCCCAAGAAGCCTGCTCTTCGCCAGCCACCTCCCAAAACTTTCTCCCACGGACCCTACACCAGCGGCAGGGGGGGAGAAGGGTGGAAATCGAACGTAATCTGACGTTACTCAATTAGGATCGGCGAAAACTGCTCAGCCATGACCTACATGATCTACGAGTCGACGAAGCTGAACATGGTCCTCTCACACCGGGACGACGTCGACACCACCACCTGGACGCCCGCGCAATACCACGGCGTGATCCAGTCCCTCTTCCGTGGGTGGGACGGCAAGCTCACGGCTCTTCTCGATATGGTGAGCCCGGAGACCATCAACAACTGGCCCGTGTACCAGGTCGAACCGCTGCCCCGATGGGTGTCCAAGTCCGGCAAGTTTGTGCTCATGGGGGACGCGGCGCACGCCATGGCGTTCTACCTCTCCATGGGCATCTCGATGGCCGTGGAAGACGCGGTTGCCTTGGCTGAGTGTCTCTCGCTACTGGGGTCGGCGACCTCCTCCTCCTCCACCACCGATCCCAACGACAACGACACAAATGAACCGGGACGCAAACCAAAACCCTCCCTCTCCACTGCCATAGGTCTCTTCGAATCGGTCCGCAAACCGCGCGCCGAAGCCGTCCAGTCCGCCAGTCTCCACGCCGGGGAAATCTTGCACCTCCCTCCCAGCACGGCGCAGGAGAAGAGGGACGCCTTGTTGCAGGCCGATGGAAGAACAGACAGCAAAGACGATAGGCAGTATGTGTACGGGATCGCAGATCGAGAGACGAGGGATTGGTGTTATGGCTACGACGCCGCCTTGGGGACGCGAAGAGCGTGGGAGGAGCTCTTCGGGCCGGCGAACAGAGAGACTGGTATTTAGAGGATTGATGACGACGGCTGTCTAGCTCCTGGGATTTTCGAGAGCGTCGAGATCGGAGGCAGGGCACCAACGGTATACCTACCGACCGACTTGGGGGAACACAATACAGTTGACAACAAAAGGTAGAAGCCGGGAGCGAAAGGGGATCTGAAATCTAACAATCGTAATTTTCTCGACGACATATCTGGGTCGCGAATGAGCGTATATGCTCGTGCTATGTTCCAAGGATTCAGGGGCAAGGCTGATCACCAAACCATATGCCACTATTATATATACAATCCATTCACCATGCCAATGTCTGACCAAGTTAGCAGACACGCGGCACAATTTCTTTCAACCATGTCATGCGAGGTGATGCATTTCCCTCTCCCAGCCATCAATTCATCAAATATTTTTCAAAGAAATGAACCCTGTCCTGCGTGGCTGGTTCCCAAGTTGACGCAACGACAGCTCTCAGACTTTCAGCTGCCTCTTTCATGAAGGCAGTGGACATGCTGGCATCCTCCAGGGATGCTGCCATATCCCACCCACTCCCAAAAACCTCGTTTCGTTTCCTCGATTCCTTCTTCACAATTCCCTATAGTCTGCCTGCCGGGGCTTGCGATTCCGGTTGATATGCCGGTGGGGATTGACAGGCTGCCGCATGTAGGCATTGTCTTCTTCATTTCCTACGTGCCGTTGTTGGTTCGCAAATCGATTCCCTGCTGGACCGGACGGCGGGTAGAAGCCCTGATTCGGATTCTGGTTGACCAGCGCTTTGGGACCGGTCGGAACTCCAGACATCCCAGCCGGCTGTTGAGGTGGCGATGGCTTGGGCTGCTGGTGAAAGGTCTGATTTCGAATAGGGCGATTGTTGTTGTTCTGGTGGAAGTTATTAGGCCGATTCTGGTTCATGTTGGTGTTGGGATTCTGATTCTGGTTCATGTTCATGTTCATATTCATGTTCCAATTCGGCATCTGACCTGGATTGGCGAAGTTAACACCCATGCCCATGTTCATGTTGCCCATATTTCCCGGGTTCATCCCATTCATCATCATAGGATTCATGAAGTTCATCGGATTCATGCCGTTCATGCCCGGCATACCCATACCCATCATCATCGGATTCATCATCATGGGGTTGAAGCCCGGCATCATGGGCAAAGCCATGTTGTTTCCTGACTGCATTTGCGACAAGTCTGGCGGCATCATGTCTGCAGGAAGCACGTTATTACTCTCAGGAGTCGCAGTCTGCTCCTTGGAAGGATTCAGCTCGGCATCCGCCGCCTTTGGTGTCGACGACACGGCATCTCCAGACTTCTGTCGCTTCATGGCCGGGGCGGCGAGGCTATCTGAGGATGTTGCTCCGTCGACTTCACTCGCACTGCGCTTTCTCGCCGAACCACTGGCTGATTGAGGCGTGGCAGAACCCTCTCGAGATTGTGAAGGTGAATATGGAGGAGAGTCCTTGACCTTTGGTGAAGCGGCGGCACCCTCTGTAGGACTTCTAGACCGCTGCTTCTCTGCAGACTTTTCTGCTTCATACTCTTTGATTTTGTCCTTCATCTCCTCGTCAGGCTCGAGACGCTCGAGACTGATATTCTCCGTCTCACAGCCAGGACATGTGAGATCGTTTTCAAGTAATGCATTTTCGATACAAACGTGACAATATGTCTTCCCACAACAAGGTGTCTTCATTGGGTCTACAAACAAGCGCTTGTCAATCGAGCATTCCAAGCCTCGATCTTGCAGCTCCTTGTCACCAATTTGCTCTTTCTTCTGCGCCGCTTCGGCAGCCTTGACCTGTTCCAGGTGTTTTCTCCATGCCTTTTCATCCGCTTGCGCAAAGACGTACTCTCCCTCGGCGTTTACCATCAGATTTTGTCTCTGAGAATCGTCGAGCTTGTCGATATCTGCTTGGTCGATCTTCTTCAGCATCGACCGAGGAATACCAGTCGTGCGCTTAATTCGGTTCTTATTGTCGTAGGAAGCGTCATCGTTGGTTGGACATGCTTGGATCCAGTGCCCTAGAGACGTCAGCAACGGAACACAACAAATACTTAACGGATCTTTTCTTACCTTTCTTGCCACAGCGGTAACAGATGTAGCCGTGGGGAGGTTCGCCTTCCGGGATGTTCGCTTTCTTGTTGAACGGCTTTCCCTGCATAGGGACACGGGTCTCGTGTGACATTTCCTCTTGTTTTTGTTGCCATTGTGCGTCTGTAAATTGAAGCATGGCTTGGAGCTTTTCTTGTTCCGTCATTGCTTTGGCCATGTCCACTGTTTTACGAGGCTTGGCCGCAATATTCGCTGCCATGGGCTTTGCACTGACGGGCGGTTTACCAGAGACATATCGAGCAGCGCGCCCTTTCCCAGGCGCAGAGGCAGGTAATCTTCGGGCAAGGACAGTCGAATCTTTGGGGATTATTTCAGTGTCATCTGTATATTCTGGACTATTGTTAGCCACCACCCGGACCAAAAAAAAGGTTGAGAAATGCACACTCACCTTCGTTGCTGTTCTCCTTGTAGATCTTCAGGTCAAAGTCTGTGCCATCGCCTAGCCGAGAAATGTTGATGATCTCACGCTTCAAATTCCAGACATCGGTATGAGGGCCATCGATTGTTACACGCTGAGGTTCTTTTTGTGATTTGAACTTGAAATATACGTAGGAGGCCATGGTGGCAACGCCAACGACTGACAGCGGCTCAGACGCAATGGGACAAAAGTGTACGTGCTTGTCGCAGTAAGCTGGAGGTGAACAGAATGTTGAGAGTGCGGTGACCGTTTGCCGTAGATAGATTCCAAGGGACACAAAGTCAGAAGACGACAAGGGGGGAAAAGGCAGATGTTATTGTAAGTAAACGAATAATAAGTCCAGCTTGAGAGAACTGAGTCCAACTCAGGCGAGCCTGTTCCCTTCACCAGTCGTTCTTGCACTGAGCTGCGCTGCACTGCCAATGTAGCTCTGCTGCTCGAAGCAATGACACACGCAACAAAAGAAACTCCCTCTTTCCTGACTCTGATCCCAGCTCTTGACAGGAAATGTCTCTTGTTTTTCCAGCTCTACAACAGGTGCTGATTGCAGGAAGAAAGTCTCCGTCACGATGATCTTAACCCCTCCCAAGACTAATGTCAGCACCGGTATGTGGTGAAAGCGTCCGTTTGCGGAGAGTGACGAGAAACCGAAAACAATGAGATTCCCCGTTGAAACAAGTCAGAATCTATGATTAGACGCACGAAACGTTGGCAGATGGGTGAAGCGAGAATAAAGCCGACACGGATGGATGGTAGAAAGAGAAGCGTGGCGAGGGGATGATGGCGGAAGAAGAGGTTGGAATGAGACGGAGGCGCAGGCATGGAGGCAGCCTTTTTATTCGGCCGGCAGAAAAACTGAATGCGGCAGATCGTCACATGACAAAGCTATAGCATCACGTGATCTAGGCTGTCTTTTAGTCAGCAAGGATCAGCCTTGGGACAACATCCCCTCAGCCTCGTTCCTTTGACTGTTTTGACTGTGCTACAGCCTCAGTTTGCCATTGCTAGACAGCCATCAAATATGTCTGATCAAGTGCAGACCCTTAGAAAAATTGCTATGACTGCTTAGTGAAACTGGAATCGTTGGCTACGTCTCAATTGGCGTACGGCTATGCGGGTTGCGAATCGTACAAAGAATAAAGACCGTGTATTCAGCGACAATTTCGTGTGTATAACCCGTCTCCTTGTGCCGCGAAAAAATTGGTCAGCTAATTGCTTGCTGACAGCTTCCTCCATGGCTGCCATATGTCATTTTGCTTGCAGAATTTGAGGCCACTTTCAATCAGGTTTCGTATTGTGGACGGTCAAAAACAAGGCTGATTCTCACAACTCAGCAATTCGAGTATCGATTTTTCTTCCATCGTCGAACGCATCTTGGCAGAAACGCAGCAGCTTTACCCTTCAAAAGCCCTCTAACAATATCCAACCCAGCCGAGAAATGATGGTGAAGCCCCGTTCAGGCTGACCCAGAGAATTTGACTTAGACTTCTGATGCCCTGTATGTGGTGCTCCGATACTTCGAGCTTTTGACATGGAAACAGCGCCATCGACGGCTGCACTGATGTTGACGATCAATAGACCGTCTGAAAGGCACCACGTGGCAAGAAACAGCCTCCAAGCATGCGAACAGCGTCTCACCATGAACTGCGATAGAGAGCTAGCTGTCTTAACCCTCTCGTTGTTCCGTCCACCATCATTTCTGACTCCTACACTAAGTGCTGACTTCCCGGATTTCTGACAGTAGCTGCCATGTGCCATTACTCTCCAAGCAGCAGGTCTGAAAAGTTGTGTACTTCCATTCCCGTTGTCCTAACATCTTTAGCCTCGACGATTCCTGTCGCGTTCTGGCTGAGACGAAGGAGGCAAAAATGGTTTAGGTATGCACTCAAGCGACGAGAATAATCCGACTTATTAGTCGGAATGGGTCTTGCATTCCTTGTGCCTCTATCCAATGCCAACCGGCGTGGATTCAGTGGGCGTGGAATGGTGGCGTCGTCGATGTACAGATAGTCCATCGACCAACTCGTGGAGAGTTCATCCACAAGTGTATGTCCATATAAGTGCCGACTCCACTCATGTAAAGACGGTATCTCGGGGTTCCAAGTAATTATTGAGGATGCCGGACAGTTTTAGACAACCAGCTTGGCGAAAAATACATCAGCGAGAAGCTGGATCGTCGAGGTTAGAGAAGTGGACATTCGGTCGCAGGGTAGACGGTCAGGTAGAAGGACCGAGTGAACCCATCGGGACGGTGCTATTTTGAGTCCGCAAATGCGCTCTTGATCCACGGAACAGACTCTGCCAAATAAAAGCCTCGCTCAGTAGAAGTTCAATATCTTTTTCTGTCCATTCGCGAGTCGGTAATGCCTGTAGGAACATCAAGATCTCTTGGAAGTTCATCTTCATCAATTTGTCAGACCACTTGACGAGGAATGCTGCACAGACGTAGAGGTGAAACTGGGAAAAGCCATTCTCTTCGGCCTGGACTCTTCGCATCAGTATGAAAATGGTCACACCAGACGAGTCAGTCTTACCATGTATGTGTCCCACATGCGGATGACGCTCTTAATGCTCAATTCACGCATCAACAGGCAGTTCATCCACCTGAAACTGAATTGCATGTATTCCACGTGCTCGTTTTCAAAATGCTTCGCCAAGCCTACGTCGATTCTGGTTGTCAAATCTCGCAGAGCAGCAACTTGACGATGAATGCCTGGCTGCGCGACGATGTAGTTGTCCTGGATGCCGTCCAACAACTTCGTCAGACACCAAAATGTATCTGCCTCGACGGCGTCCAGAACCGGCCTCGGTAACTGGCCGGGATCCATCCCACTTTCGACATCCAAATCCGTGATGTAGGTACCTAGGAAGACTTGCCAAAAGGGCGTGGCTAAATCGTTGATCCCTTGCACATATCCACTTGCTGGGTGTCGGATTGCCCAAACATAGAGAATGCGTTCGAGCGATCGTTGCGTGGCTTCGAACCCATACAACGGTATATGAGGGTTTGTCCGAGGCACATCGATGCTAACCTGATGCCAAATCGCCTCATCCAATCCTCTTCCGCGACCGGTGTTGACTGGTGGCTGCGAAGCAAGTCCAGGTAGTCCTGTGCTCGATGCACTTCTGCCAGCCATAGTCCCGGAATTGAAAGCTTGTTGCACAGCATCAAGATATTCTTTCCGCTTCCGCTCCAGTGTTGTGACACGTCGTTCGCTGTTAGTTGGTAGATGGCCCAGGAGAAGCTGCCATGTAATAGCGCGTACCTCTTCAGGCACTCCTGACCAGGCTGCGGCTCGCAAGTCTGGCAAAGAAACAGAGCTCGCCTGCAATATCCGCTTGAACTTGTTGATTCGCGACACTCTTGTGCTATGGGCCTCTGCCTCTTTCGGCGTCGCATTCGGAGGCAGAGAAGGGAAACTAATGAGATGCAACGAGTTTGCTGGATCCCTCAGAATGTCTTTGTATTGGGGCCTCAGGATTTTGCCTTCGCCCTTTTTTGTGCTTGGGTACGACAGCGGATTCCGCTCTTCAGCGATATCGAAACTGTTGGATCTGGCGGAACGTGGGAACGGAGAAGGTGCCAAAGCTGGAGCAGAAGTAGTCTGCGACAGACTTGGATACGCAATTTGATCTGCCTTCACCGTCTTGTTTTTTATACTCCTCTTTCGACGCATGCTTGCAATGCTGGGCAGACCAAATTCATCTTCGTCGTCCTCATAGACCAGATCGTCGTCGTCTCCTTCCGCGTCTCCCCCACCAGCCAAGTCCCAGCTCTCACCCAATGCGGACGAGGTATAGCCTGAGTAGGGTTTTCGTTCCGGAGACTGAAAGTGCGGCCTATCTGACGGAGGAGTCTGCGACAATCGGGCTGATGTAGCTGGAGGCGTCCTTGGCCTCGAATGAGGCCCCAGGTTTCTGGCCACTCGATCAGTTACATGCTTTTCATTGTCCATAGATGACTTACAATGACTCGATTTTTAGCATATCGGCGTGGGAGTATGAAGCACCAAACACCTTCGTCGCCTGCCCCGAGGTCTGACGAGGTGTCGACGGACGTCCTCGCCAAAACGGCGAAGATGGTCGTCTTCAGTGTGTTAGCAAGATTCCGATTGACAGCTTGATGCTCACGGTATTCATACTCTGATCTATCTAAGGCGCACCTCGGCGTTAGCTAGCACTCTTTTAACTCGGAGAGAATGAGAGAGCACCGGGAGTCGGGGAGACACGAACCAACCTGGACCATCTCCTGGAATATGTCAGTAGAGACTCGATGCCATCTCAAATCGGGGGACGTTACCTGCTGCTGGGCCTTTTTGTGAGCCATGATGGCTCTGTCTGTGGATCAGGCCACTCCCAGAGAAAGGTTATTGAGATTTTCTCCTGAGTACCTTTGCATGAGGCGGCGAGAACATCCTTAAACGTTGTTGTTGAGATGTTCAGTCGATGAAACCAACATGTTTACATGGCGCCCGCTGAGGGTCGTGCGGGCGGTGGTGCAGGGCGGGATGTCACAAGCACCGAATTCGGTCCACTCTGCCACTCCAGTCAACGCCGCCAAGGCCAATAATAATTGCGCCTTGAACCCATTGCGGCGCCAAACAAATTTGGGGGGCTGACGAGGTACTTCTCTGGTAGAGTTCAGCGCCGCAGCCTGTCTACAATGTTGTTTTCACCTCATCTCGTCGTCTAACATTTTCACACTCGCCTCATCTCAGTCAAGGTCACCGCTTCGTTTTGCTCTTCTACCACCTGCTGCTGCTGTTGATTACCTCACTGGGTTGTGAGGCGCGTCCTCAGCGAGATCTTGTGAGCAGAAGTGTAACACCTCTGATCACCATTTCCTTACCTGTTGCACGATAAAGATGGCAGAACCCGACGATGTCGAGGAAGATCTCTTTGCAGATCTGTATGTTTCCCTCTCTCCGTTGATTTAATCCCTCGTCTGGACCTACCTTGTGTTCATTGAGACTGGCACGAACCCTGACATGACATTTCCAGCTACGATGCGGACGAGAACCATGGTTCCAGCAAACCTGCTGCTCCACCTGCAGCACAGACTGCCGCAATCGATACAGTAATGAAAACGAGTGAGGCACCAGGCTATGGCGAGGAACCAGAGGTAGCCTACGACCCTACGTCCTTCGACACGGAACCTCCGGGCCAGGATGAACCCACCAACGGTGCTCATAGTCCCAAGCAAGCCCAAGATTTCCACGAGAAGCCATCGCAACCCGAGGTCTTCAACGTCAATATGAAAGAGGACGGGTGAGTATATGTGCTTGTCGATTTTCCCTCATCCTACACTGCCCCTGTGCTTCATCTTTCCCATGCTGCCCTCGTTGTGAAAATCTCTGTGAGGAATAAGGAAAAGAGTTGGATCTGCTGCAAGAGAACGTGGAAAAAAGGGATCTGGATTCACGGCGGGGTTGGCCATGGCACGGGCAGCTACCAGCAACATTTCCGCGGAGTTGCGCATCGTATACGAAAACCTGCAACCGCGTGATTCGAAGGTGCGGTGCCTTTCATGGGTCAAAGACAACAAATGGGGTCAATCACGGTGGAAATGGATGGCTCGTACATCTATATTACGCACAACATTTCAGGTCTGCGACTGGTCAAGCAGTCTGTTACAACTGGCTTCAGGCCCTCGCGATATTAGGACAGGCGCGGATGAGCTGCTGGCATCTGTTCAACCCTCAGATGGCTTTCAAGTTGCGCTTGGACAGCTGCAATTTGAGGTCGATCGGACTGGTTAGGGAATTGGAAAGCCTCTCCAATTGAACCGCGCAGCAGTGGCTGGCTACATGTTACATCAAACTAGCCAAGTCGATCTCATTGCCGAAAAAAGTGTTCATTCAGCGAAGCCAGAATAGTGGGCAAGAAACTACTACCGTACACCAAGATACTTTTCCAGGCAGAGCAGAGTAACAAAGTCCAAGACCAGGCAGGAGATAGATGCTTATGGAGTATCTGCTGAATCTCAAAGAGCCAACAAAACCTTTGCCTCTGTCCGCTAGAAGAAGTCGACTCTTTGCGCATGTTGAGGGAAGAGAGAACAAGCCATCCCGAAGGATCGACATGCTGTTACATCGTGTATGAGAATGGCTACGTCCACCGCCAAAGTTGCCCTCTTTCGCAAGGCTGCAAGGCTGCAGGGTTACGAGTCGCTCAAGCGCTACAGACTGAAGATGGACGTCGAGGAGATGTCCTCAGGAAGATATTGGACCGTGTATGCACCCTGCAAGGCGGGCAAAATCCAGCCGCATAGTCTTGGCCTCGTCCCACCCCGGTCTGTATGTCAAGTTGATGATGGAGGCCACATTCATCTGGCTCGCTGCAACAATCCGCCACCACGATTGCCCACTCAGCAAACAGAACCCACACACCATGTCCTGTACTTCTAGAACATCTCTCCTGCGGGCGAACACCACCTACTCCCGACCTTGCGGATTTGGCCCACGAACCCTGGACGACTGTGCAAGGGGTTGACCGCAGCTGGGTTGAGATGAGGCCATTGTTTCGAGGACTAGGAGAGTCTTCCTGCGAACGACACTCCATGGTCCCTATCTAACATTCAATGCTGTTGTTTTCCGCCCTGTCCTGCGCTGTCACTGTCATTCTCGAATCGGCTTTTCATAGCTAACATAGCAATGTGTACAGAAAAATGTTCATTGGAGGACTTAATTGGGAAACGACAGATCGTAAGAGAAAACACTCCCGCCCCTCTACATACACCAGAAAACCTCATGCGTCGCCGCATATGTATGCTGATCCGGCACCTTACTGACCCCCGTTGATAGAATCACTCCATGACTACTTCTCACAGTTCGGCGAAGTCCAAGAATGCACCGTCATGCGAGACAGCGCAACGGGCCGCTCACGAGGCTTTGGATTTTTGACCTTCAAGGACCCCAAGACAGTCAATACCGTGATGGTCAAGGAACATTTCCTGGATGGCAAGATTGTAAGACCTACCCATTTCGATACATCCCGGGAGAGACAGGAAAGACTTGGTTCCCTTTCTCGAAACTATTCGGCCCGTCGGAAGAACGAAGGCTTACTGTGGTGTACCCAGATCGACCCCAAGCGAGCGATCCCACGAGACGAGCAGGAAAAGACGGCCAAAATATTTGTGGGAGGAGTCAGTCAAGATGCAACGGAAGAAGACTTTGAAAGCTTTTTCGCCCAATTTGGGCGGGTTATCGATGCTACGCTCATGATGGACAAGGACACCGGCCGACCCCGAGGCTTCGGTTTCGTAACCTTTGACAGTGATGCCGCCGTAGAGAAATGCCTGCAATACCACCCCCTCGAGATCCTCGGAAAGCCCATCGAGGTCAAGCGTGCACAACCCCGAGGCAAGATGGGCGAGGATGATGATTACGGTCGCGGCAGAGGAAGAGGCAAGTTCGGACGCGATGACCGCTTCAACAATGACAACACCCAGGCCCAGCAAAACTCGCAAGCCCAGGCTCCCAACATGATGGGCGGCACCACCGGAATGACCCCACAGATGATGGCACAGTATTGGCAAAGAATGCAGCAATACTTTGCAATGATGCAACAGCAGATGGCGGCTAACATGATGGGCAATATGGGCGGTATGGGAAATATGGGTATGAATCCGCAGATGATGGCGCAAATGCAGATGCAGCAACAAATGCAGAAGATGCAAGGAGCAAACAGCCCCAACGCCCAGAATGCCGGTGGCATGGGCAACATGCAAGGCATGTCCCCCCAAATGATGCAGCAGATGATGCAGATGCAACAGGGTGGGATGAACATGGGATCAAACCGACCACCAATGGGCCCCGGCAATATGGGCGGCCCGCGTGGGAGCTTTTCAGCCCAAGAGCAGCTGGCATTTGAACAGCAGAAATATGAGCAACAGCAGCAGGTCCGTCGCCCGGGAGGTTTCCCGCAAGGCCCACGAGGCGGTGGTAGCTTCCAAAACCAAGGCCACAATCATGGAGGCGGTCCACAGTCATGGGAAGGCATGTACGACGATGTTCCACAGCCTGAAGGCAACACTGGTGGTAGAGGTTCAGCAGGGCCCGTTCGACAGCATACACCAAAACCACCCAAGGGTCCCGGTGGCCCATCGCAGCCGAGCGCAGCTCCAGCCAATGCTCCCACTGGTCCCAAGAATGCCGGCAAGCCAGGAGCAAATTTTAGGGGAGGAAGGGGGCGGTACCATCCATATGGGAGATGAAGATTGTCTCGGCGTCTCGGGTTTGTTTGTGGGGGAGGGTCGGCTGTCGACGGGACTACCAGTACTGTGCTGCAATCGGAACCCCCGTCCTAACGATGAAAGAGCCCAGCTGGAGAAGATATTTTGCCTCGATACAACAGTGAAAATGTGACCAAAACGTTAACCAGGTGAATGGTTAATCCAGTGCTGGTGGACATTACGTACTCTCATTATGCAAGGACCGAACTGATGCGTTTATGTGCCCATGGATTCTTGCTGGCAGGTTGGAGGAAGCTGGCTCGTGTGTATGAGATAGCAGAGGGACCAAAGAAAACTGGATGGATTTTGCAATGGGGACGTCCGCGGGCGCGATTCCAGAGACAGTACCTCGTAAAGAACAACAACAAGTCAATAACGCGGAATCAGTCAAATATGTGACCCTCCCGCCACATTAGGTTCCTTCTTGATGAAACCTACTCTACGAGGTACATACATGCTCATACTCGATACTCAAGAGGTCTTCATTTGTAGGTGGAGGAGCTAGACGAGGCTGTGTGTGACCCAGTGAGTGGTTCTGTCTATTAATAGGATCGGCACTAGTCATCACAAGCTTCTAGCTACCAAGAGTCAATCTGTAAAGTACGGGGAGAAGAGATCCGTGTGGCCGTCCCCATGTCTTTTGAATACCAGTGCTCTCGCGCAATATTTGATCGTGGTCCGTGACAATGGAATGCTCCTTGCTTATATGCATACCACCTGTATGAAATGAGCCAAAGCCTGCTCAAATGTTGTTGGTTCCTTATATTCGGAATAAGATGCTGACAGAGTCAAATGGGTCGACGCAGGTACCGCGTGCAAAGGACGAAAAACCCCATGGTTTAGGGGAGGTTGTAGGGATTTTGGTGAGGCGCAGTCATGGCTAGAGCCGTCCGGGAATAGGTACGAGTATGAGGTGGACGAATGGGCACTGGGATCCAGTCCACAGAAAGAGTTTTCGGTTGCAAGGACATGGCAACTACTCAGTACAGCGCTGCGCCTCATCGAAGTTGTCCGCTGCCCAGCCCCACTGGTGTGTTGAATCATGGCCGTTTCCGGCAGTTGGTTTCCATCACAAGAAGCTGGAATGTGAGTACATTGAGTCGCAGGAGTCTTACAGGATGATGGTTGTGAGGGCTGAAGGCCAAGGAGTGTCGCAGGTGCATGTCAGGAGTCCTTGAAACACGGAATACCTTCAAGTCAGTAAAAAGGACTAGGTACAGGTGTGGTCAGCTACTGGGTAACCTGGAGGAGAAACTCTTAGGTACGACCCTGCCTAAGACACAGGCGACGTAACGTCCCTAACTCTGGTGTTGGCCTATTCGGGGATACCCACAACCCTCCAAGCCACCACAAACACAGTCAACGAACTTTTAACTAACGAGCTTAGCAGTGATGGCTTCCATGCTCAACACCTCTTTCTCCCCCAGCTTTCTTTGCTGGGTGGTATTCTAGCGGCGGCGCCACCCCCTCCCTTCCCAGAACACCCCCTGGAACCCTGGCCACTGGCCACTACGAAGAGTCCAAGACCCAATGACCCATTGGCGAACTTTGACTCCATCGATCACGAACCACTCAAACACCATCAAAGTTTTTTCCCAATAACGCCACTGACCCAAACCACCCCTGCTCACTCGCCGGCTATCGATTCAACCATTTCACCATTTCCTGGTGCCTGTCGTCGTCGTCCTCCGAGTGCCCAGAACCCACAGCTTGAAACGGGCGTCTCCATGCGGCCCCAGAACCCTTGATCCTGGCCAACGAGACCGATCATGAGCCATATCTTTCCTCGCATCGCATATGTCGAGGGCTACGCAGCTGAAAATCCATTTCTTTTGGTTCCTTTTCCCTCTTGTATGAAACTTGTTCAATCGTTCCTGCATCGAACACTCACTTCCTTCTATCACGTTCGCTTTTGACCCATTGTTTTTTGGTTCTGTCTATCGTTCACTTTCGATTTTACCACCTCCATCTCTCGAACGCATACATTGTGTTTACCTCCCCCGACAATTGGCGCTCATTGAGGCCAATACCTTCCATCCTCAGCCCCCTGTCAAGACCGTAGGGTACACGTTCTTTGGGAAGAGATATAAAGAAAGAGGTTGTGCAGTGCCGTTCCACGGCAAGGGGACAACCACTCGGATACACACATAACCCAACATCATCATGTGGAGGCCATCAGGATTGGCATTGGCCTCTCTGGCTCTCCTTCCATCTGTGCTGGGAACAGATATCTTGAAAACAAATGGATTCTCCAATTGTAACAACGGCACATCAACCATCAAGGTCAACAATGTCGACATCTCCTTTGACCGATCAACGAACACAATCGACTTCGACGTTTCGGGCTCGAGTACAAAAGAACAGTTCGTCACGGCCGAACTGATTGTGACTGCATATGGCGTCAAAGTGTATAATAATTCTTTCGACCCCTGTGACAACTCCACCAGAGTTGATCAGTTGTGTCCTGGTAAGTCGAGTGGCTGTTTTCTTGTATATTCGGCACGATTCTGACGACGCTGCAGTGCCGGCAACATCATTTGCGGCCAACGGGTCACAAGTCATTCCGTCAGAGTACACCTCGCTCATCCCTTCCATCGCCTACTCCCTACCCGATCTCGATGGAACTGCTCAGATGGTCCTCAAGGCCAAAGACGGACAAGAGCTGGCTTGCATTCAATCTGGGGTCTCTAACGGCAAGACCACAGATGTGCCGGCGGTATCGTACGTCGCAGCCGCCATCGCCGCTGGCGCATTGGCTGTGTCACTAGTCGGCGCGGCTGCCACTGGAGCACACCCTGGCTCGTCCTCTTCCAGCCCTGGCTTCTCCGAGGTCATGTGGTGGTTTCAAGGAATGGCCATGAACGGGATGCACTCGGTCGACTATCCAGGAGTGTATCGCAGCTTCGCGAAGAACTTCGCCTTCAGCACTGGTCTCGTCTCGTGGGGTGGGCTCCAGAGGTCCATTGACTCTTTTCGAGCACATACGGGAGGCAATTTGACCAACGAAAGCTACGATTTCCTCAGAAACGCCACTCTCGTGTTCCCCGATGGTAGCACCACCTCGACCACGAGCGGTATCGCAAAGCGATCTGTCGCATTGATGGTCCGTCAGATCACGACTTCTCTCGGCAATAGCACCAGCGAAGATTCGGACGACAGTAATTCCAAGGAATCGCACCTGGTCCAAGGTATTCAGGGCTACGTCGAGCAGCTCACAATCCCCCAGGCCAATACGTTCATGACCGTCCTCCTGATCTTCGCAATCGTAGTTGCGGCCATTGTGGTTGGTATTCTACTTTTCAAGGTTATTCTCGAGGCGTGGTCTCTTTTCGGCAGATTCCCCAAATCTCTGAGCACTTTCCGCAAAGAATATTGGCGCATCCTGGCTCAAACCATCACCAACTTGATTTTCCTGCTGTACGGCGTCTGGACCCTGTATTGCATCTACCAATTCACTCACGGAGACTCGTGGGCGGCCAAGGTTCTCGCGGGCGTCACTCTGGGCACCTTCACGGCCATCTTGGGGTTCTACACCTTCAAGATCTGGAGTGTTGTCCGCAAACTGAAGAAAATCGAGGGCGATGCCAGCGCACTGTTCGAAAACAAGGAGACCTGGA
The DNA here is from genome assembly GCF_001646965.1 of Fonsecaea nubica. Taxonomy (NCBI): domain Eukaryota; kingdom Fungi; phylum Ascomycota; class Eurotiomycetes; order Chaetothyriales; family Herpotrichiellaceae; genus Fonsecaea; species Fonsecaea nubica. The sequence continues at coordinate 31,076 of NW_019173781.1, read as the reverse complement.
AGAAGTACAAGCTCTTCTACGAAAACTATAAGAAAGGATACTGGTGGCTCTTCATCCCTTCCATTGTCTACATGTTTGCCAAAGGGTGTGTCCTGGCTGCGGGCGATGGCCATGGTTTGGTCCAAACCGTCGGGCAATTGATCATTGAATCCCTGATGCTCATTCTGCTTTTGTGGAGTCGGCCGTACCAGCGCAAGTCGGGCAATTGGATCAACATTATCATTCAGATTGTCCGTGTGGCGTCGGTCGTCTGTATCTTGATCTTTGTTCAAGAGCTGGGAATTGCGCAAACTACAAAGACCATCACGGGCGTTGTCTTGATTGTGGTGCAATCCGCTTTGACTGCCATCCTTGCATTTCTCATCATCATCAACAGCATTATCACCTGCTGCAAAGAAAACCCCCACCGAAAGCGCCGCAAGGCAGCCCAGAAAAACCTCTCTCAAGATCTCGAGGGTGATGCCTTTCTTCTCCAGCCAAAGCCTTACTCAGGGTCGCCTCCGCCCCACGCTCGCAACATGTCCGAGTTTGGGCAAAGCTACGAACCGATGCGCGCCCAGGCTTACTCACGGTTTGGACCTCGAGAGGACGAGAGTGAGGAGACGTTGGTCAAGGGCGCTGCCGGCATGGGGGCGACCAGCTACCGCAGCTTGAGTCAAGGGAGAAGTGAACACGGTGGAAGTCCTCCTCCTTTCTCGAGAGAACCGAGGCTGCCTGATCTGGCCTTTGAGCAATATCGTCACAAATAAAAGGCGAGGGTGCTATAGTTGGTCTTTTGAGTATGGCGTCTTGTTGGTACATTGTTTGTACATTGTTGGAGGTATGGAGCCTTTTCTGGTCTCTAAAAAGCATAGCGTTGGTCAATTTTTGGACACGACACGAATCGATATTGGCTATGAACTGCCCATGATGATATTAGATAGACATACTATATTAATACTACAGCTTGCATATACCGATCAATCTGGTTTTGTCCATCGTGGGTGTGAGTCCAAGCTCTTTGCGTTTACTAGACCCAGTCCCATTTGAGCCGGGATGAGCATCGTTAAACCACAGCAAATGGACTTGCAACTCCATAAACGTCAAAACGTAGTGGGAAGGGGTGTTTCTAGGAAGAGTACACCCTTGCCCTTTTCCCTTCTCCGTCGTTTGTCGAGAATAGATCGATAGACCGGAAGGTGTGTATCGAGGTAAGTAGGTAGGCATGTAGGTGCAAGTTCTATATATAAATCGGGAAGGGAGACGAATTAGATAGGTAAAAGGGAGGGTTGGCTGGGGACGGGTGGGAAAAGATTCTGCGATACATAGCCATGTATATCGCTGGCTAGTTTATCAGATATATATCGTTATACTTCATATCACGTACATCTTCGTTATGTCAACATCCATATACGTCCTCTTTGTATATCCTCAGAGCAGCCAACTGGAAGTCGTGGCTACCGACCAGGTCAACAACAGACATAGAATACTCCACGGCGAGTTGGCGGCGGGAAACCAAGCAGGCGGTGCAACAGCAGCGGCACTGTTACTGCTACCGCTACTAGAACTTGCACTCTCGCCCTCGCGAAAACCGTCCTTCTCGCCGCCAAGGTACTCGGCGCCGAGGAGGGTTAATCTGCCGTCGTCGTCGAAGAGGCTCACCTCCTGGCCGGTCCACTCGTTGGCGTCGTCGCCGCTGCTGCGGAACGCGCCGAACCAGGCATACCTCGCCACATAGGCCAGCCCGTCCAGGTACGGGAGGGACTCGTTGAAGAAGGACGTCGTGGCGGTCTCGTCCGCCGAGGGGATGGCGAACTCGGTCACCCAGATGGGTTTCGCCGGGTACAGGTCGTGCAGGGTGCCCAGCCACGAGGCCATGCCTGCAAAGTCGCCGTACCAGTGCGCGGCGACGAAGTCGAAGGGGCAGCCACCTGCGGGCCGGAGCTTGAAACACGACGTGTTGAATGACCGGAGCCAGTCGAGGCCGTTCCCCGACCCTGTCGTGGCTGGCGGCGAGATCTGGAGGTTGTACGGCGCGGCGCGCAGAGGCAGGACCGTGTCGATGTATACTTGGGCGGCGTGCTCGGGGGACGAGTCACTCCCGCCGGACGAAGTGTCGCCGTCCGGTTCGTTGAAGGTCAGGACGTGGGAGATCCTGTTCCTACCACCGCCGCCGCCGCCGTTGTTCCTTCCGGCTCCCGCAATGGGGATCCCCGCGCTGCCGTTCAGGATGGATTTGATGGTGTCGACAGACGCCGCGGCGTCTTTGGCTGAGTGCACCATGGGCACGAATTCCGTGTTCCATTGAGTCAGCGAGCCCGAGGGGCCAGGCCAAGGACTGTAGTTGTAGTACCACGTCAAGGGTGAGTTGGGTCTGGTGAAGATGTTCGAGTCCGAGGCGGAATTGTCGGTCGCGATGTAGCAGAGGCCGCGTTTGGGGGAGGTCGAGTTGGTCGCTGCTCCATGTGAGAGTGGGACAATTGATAGGAGAAGAGTTAATATCGTTGTCGCTATTTGATATGGATTTGACGGTCTCATCTTGTCCTTTTCAAAACAGGGAACTTCTCTATATGTGTGTGCCGTATGTGCGTGCCGTATGTGCGTGCCGTATGTGTGTGTGGTGGACGAGGCTGAGATGGAAAAGGGGAGTGACGTTCTTTTCCGTAACACAAACTCCTGCGAACCACCGAGCAAGATATTTCTGCTGATATGTCTGTCTATGTATATTCCTCCGTGGAGCCTGGCTTGTTGCTTTCGTCGCGATTTCCAAGGGCAATGATTCCACCCTCGTGTATAGATGATGTGCGCGCGTTGTGCCTTAGTCAGGGGTGGTTATGTCGAAATCTCGCTCCAAACAAGGGGTATCGTCTGTGCATATAACACAACAGCAAAGACAAATAAAAACTAAACGCTCAAACTGGGATAGAGGCACAGGGTTGACGACAACTGCTAGGTAGATGACTGGCTAAATGGCGGACTTGTTTTCGGTTTATATGTAATTCAGCAGATTCGAGAGGCTAAAGAGAAAAGTGAATCAAGACATGGACAATATATGGCCGATCCCATCATGAATTAAGAGGGTAAATCCATCCATCCCACTCTCATCATCACATACCTTGCATACCTGGGCAGATTGCGAACCTACCCTCTGAACGAGTTTAGCGGATCCTGTGTCCGCCAGCAATCGACAGATTCGGGGGCAACATGTGGTGGTATTGGGTACCTAGCTAAAAGGCAGGTCCCGCGATCGATTTGGACGATGGAAGCACACCATGCTTGCTCGATTGACGGGCTGATTGATTGATTGATTGATTGATTGACTGATTAGATTCAGGGTCTGGCTGGCTCCATGGATCGCCCAGAGCTTGCGCCACGTTTGTCGTTACGTGTCTCTCTTAGCTCCATAGCTAGGCTTGCTAGGTAAGAGGTCCTGAGGCGTCGAGTCTGAGAGCTCGAGCGCCAGGACGGGCGATCACCGTCGGTTGGCGCAGGTGTAGTCGGTACAAAGGTACAAACAAGTATTCCTTGATTTGTAGTCGGTGACAACAAGGCATCAAATGGTGGTGACGGGGAAATACAAGGTTGACGTCATAGGCTGAGATGATGGAATGTTGGAGGATCAATGGGCGTCGACGACGATCTGCACAGCCACCGCAGCCACAACACTCTACAAGTTACATTGAACATCGGAGTCACTGCCGCTGCACCCTGGACTGATCTTCCAGTAGACTTGCACTCGAGGGTTTGACCAGGTAATCTAACCACAAGCTCCTATGCCGACAGCGCTGGACAGTGACAACTCAACACATGGCCAGCTTCCACCTATGCCTCCATGTTTTGTTGGCAGACAAACTCCAAGAAGCGAGGACACCGCGGGCGCGCAGTCTTGCAAGATCCATAAATCGACCCATAACCCGTCTAAAGACTCCACCACGCTGATCTTCTCTAGAAGCAAAACACCTGGTCTTCCAGTTTACTGACAGGTCGAGCCTTTTGATACCCGAGGCTTTCCGTGGCTTTCTTCAGTGCGCTCACCATGGGTGGAGGACCACAAATCAAGATCTTCATGTCAGGTCCTGGAGCCGGGAGTTTGGCCTTGATCATGTCCGCCGTCACAAAGCCTACACCGCCATTCCATTTCTCGGGGGGATTGTTCAAGACATAGTAGACGGTGAAATCAGGGTCTTCCTTGTCCAAGGCATCAAGCTGTTCTTTCAACAGGATATCTTCGGGGTTGACATTGGCAAAAATCAGATCAACCTTGGTGGTGTCATTCCCTCCGTTGCGAGGCCGACCGCGGTTGATGGCGCGGATGATTTGCAGCATGGGTGTGATTCCAGTTCCACCAGCAATCATGCCAATACGTCTGCACATGTTCGGGGTGTAGACCATGGCTCCTTTGGGGCCGCGGACTTTCATGGTATCACCAACCTTCAAGGTCGTCATATGAGCACTGATGTTGCCCTGAGGGTACGCCTTGATCATGAGCTCAAAGAACCCTTTGTCTTCGTCGGAAGAAATGGGGGTATATGACCGCACCACCTCTTTATCCGCCCCCTTGGGTGTTGCTGCCAACGACATGTGCTGGCCAATGGGGAGACCGAGGATGTCCGTGGGTTGGGGAAGGTCAAATCGGTAGATGGCCACATTATGCGAGGTTTTGGTGATTTTGGTCAACGGGAATTCTTGGAAGACGTCGGGCTTCAGGACCTTTCTTGAGGATGCTGTGGTTCAGAAATGTCAGTCGGGAATCTTGTCTGGGAAGGGTGGTAAGCGCAACATGACTTACGAGTCAAGCCCGTGAAGATCTTGTAGCCTCCAATGATGGCAGCGATGGCGACTGCATAAGGGACATAGTCTCTCTTGACGATGGCGACCCCGACGATCAGCAGCACCGAGGGAATGTACACCCCATTGATGTTGGCCTGCGAAAAGGCTGCGTTTCTGAGAAGTGAGGTGAGCGTCGGAAGAATTCGACAGAAGATACTGCGAAGCACCTACCCCATGGCTTCAAGATACGCGACAATCCCAATTCTTGCTATGGCCCTTGAGCAGAAACAGGGGGAAAAAACACCGCGAACAAAGGGAATTTTTGAACCGTGTCAGGAGATTATTTTGTGGTCGGGGTCAAAAATATAACTATCGGAATTGGGGAAGTTCTGGACTTGTGGACTTGGGAATTGTTTTTCGGGAGGCCGCTGCGGTGAATAGCGAAGGACGTGGGGCTGTTTGGCGTAGCAGACAATGTGGCCTGCGCACGCCTGCGAAGTTGTCCCGGGGCTTCGCTAACTTGTTGCCGCGCCCTGGTGCCTTTTGCCTGCATATGGTGACAAAGTGCGGGGTGTTTCCGATGGTAGAGGGAGTTGATGGATAATATTAATTCCGCATGTCTGACAAGAAACCGGGAAGGCCACGCACGCCCACGGTGCCCCCACATGCCCTCGATGCCTTCTCAGCCCTCAGGCCTTCTCCCAATGCTCCTCTCGATTCAATATACATCGGATGTGGCCACGAAAAAAAGACACCGCTGTCAGACTGGGCTATTTACCCCCTTCGGCTTCGCACTTCACACTTTGCAGAACTTTGCGGCAGTCCACCTCGCCGAGCAGCGGAAGAATAGCGAACGTCGCCTTCGGGTCTCTTCGTAGCTCCATCTGGGCGCACAAACACCCGACACACTCCATCTTTGGTCAACTGATCCCGGTGAGAGACTACCCTCAACGGAACCCCCCATCGCCCGCCCAGCAAACCTTTGCCCCTTGCAGACGACCAAGCTCAAACGCAAGCAAGAGCCATGGCTTCAGAGCCCGACAATACCCCGTCCCCGTTTCCTCTGACAGCTGTGGATCGGTCTGTCCTGGCCATGACCGATGACCAATTCCATCCACATACATGGGAAGAGTTGAAACAGATCATTGGTGTGTGCTCCGCCGCACATGGTTCTATTTGATCGACATCCCTGGAATGTTTCTGACTGATTTCGACAGCTGAGCACAACCTCAGCGTCCTGAAAAGGTGGCCATCCGACTTGAAACGCTACATCAAGTGGTCAAGCCAAACAAAGGCTACGTATGGCACGGTCCCTAACTTTGTCATGAGGGAACGACTGAAATGGACTCCGTTACCTTCGTCGACGCCGGAAACGGGTCCAAGGTTTGCTGTCAACAACCCTATCCCATTTGCAGACCAGGCAGATTATAAGATTCTGCTTAACGACTGGCCGTATGGATTGGCGCCTGGCATTAGGCACATTATTGTGTGGCTCAAGACCCGGTTGGAATCAGAGCCAACTAGAGGCGACATGACCCCGAAATCCAGACAGCAGGTCGAGGATTTCATTCAGTCTACCTTTGTGGACCGAGTCAAAGGACTGCCCGGTGAGCAGGAAAAAGTCATATGGTTCAAGAACTGGACCGAGCTGCAATCCGTGCCGGGAATGGAACATGTCCATGTCTTGTTAAGAGATGTCCCCGACGATATCATTCGAGAGTGGACAGGCGGTGATCAACCTATAAACAATTAGACTCTGCAACACAAATAGAGGCGCAAGTCCGGTATGATAGATGATAGATAGATGGGAGGACAGAAGCTTGAACCAGCGTTTCACTCCAGCTTCTTGAAAACTTTTCTTCACCCTGTCTGATCTCGAATTTCGTTCCATATGGCGTCGAGCACCTGAAAGACTGCTGTGACCGCTTTCACGGTCTCGTCATCGATTTCCATGAATCCATAACGTTGCTGAATCTTGTCAGGGTGCCAGCGAACCCGCTCCGTCTTGATAGCGCTCGAGAATGGATCAGTCCCCTCCGAGACCTCATGGGCAGCAGTGCCCTTTCTGATGAACCGTTCAATTTCTTCCCGATTCATGTCTTTACGCCTTCCTGACTCGACGGGCCACGCAATTTTGTTGCGGAGGAAGAGCTGCTCGCCAATGTTTTTGCCCTCGCCCCTCGGCCGATCTTGAGCAAGATCCTGAAGGTCTGCCCACCGGCGCAAGTAGTCCTCCCATAGACTGTGCCACCGTTTGCGCTCCTTCCGCTTTTCGCCTCGGCGGAGATTGGCCTCGATCTGCGTATTGAAGATATGGTCATCATGACGGGACTGCCTCTCGCTCTCTGTTCTATTCTCTTCGTCACGTATCCATTGTTTCTCCCGTTCTCTTTCTCTCCTCTTTTCCTCCTTTGCGGCTTCGACCCCTTCCCAACTCCTTTCCCACATTTTCCGCCGGACGAATTGCGCATATTCCTCGTCAGTCATGCGTTCCAACTCCCCAGTCTCTTCATCTTGATAGGTATCCGCATAGTTGTGGATGGGCTGCCCATAGACGCCTTCCCAGAACGCCGCGCCTTCGTCGTCTCCGAGTGCGTCGAACAGCGATTCTCGAAATGCTTGGTCGGGCGACAAGTAGTTCGACGGGCGTTCTTGTGGAACCGATCCGTGTTTGGTGGGCTCTGACAATCTGTGACGTTTCCTGTGCCTGCGTGAAGAATCGTGGTCCTTCCGCCGCTTGTGACCGCGTGAGTCACTGTCGCCGCGATATTCATCCCCCCTCCGGGACTTGAAACGGAATCGTTTCGATCGTTCTCTTTCGCGACTATCTTCTGCCTGTGTCGCTGTATATGACGGGGGATCTGGTGCCTCAGACATGGTTAAGCAGCCTCATCTATCATCGCACAGTATGCATTTCGTGGTGTTTGTGTAGGTGAGCACAGCCTCATGTGTAAGTTTCATGACGCAGTTGGGAACGTGGAGAGATGAAGGATGAACGACGCAATAAATTTAATCCGAGCCGAACGAGATGCCAAGATATCAAATGAGTGACTCAAAATTTGAGGCGGTTCGGTGGCAGTGGAGAAACATAATTGACTCCCCCTCAAGGGAGGATGTGGTGTTCTCGCCTCTGTCGCAACCCAAAATTTTACAGCTGCTCGAAAGTCACATCTATCAAAACCAGAGAGATCCAGCATATCCGAACACTTTTCAGCTTTCCACAAACTCGTCAAGTTGGCCGATCGAGCACAAAAAGACCAATCTCTGCTGCTGTTTACGCTCTAGCGACTCAGCAACGACAACAACAACTGTTTCACAGGCTCACTCCAGCGGCAGAACCCACAATGGCGGGACAACTCAGTGGGAAAGTCTCCTCGCTGACGCTGGAGGAAATGGGGAAGAGCAAGAACCCTATGGACTTTTACCGACAACACATCGCCGAGAAGCTGGTTCCCATAGTCAATCGACCGGCAGCGGAAATTGTCCCCTTGATCCAATGGACCACGACTCTAGACAAGGGAGATTTCACTCTGGCCGTCCCTGCATTGAAAGTCAAGGGTAAACCGCCGCAAGAACAGGCAAAGGAGATTGTCGAGGCCTTTCCCTCGACAGAAGACACCTTCGTCACCGTATCCCAGGCTGGCCCGTTCGTCCAGTTCTTCGCCAAACCCCAACACCTGATCAGCATGACAATCCCTGAAATCCTGACTCATAAGAGTGCATACGGCTGTAAAGTCAGCAACGGTCTGAAAGACCCGTCAGACCCTTCAAAGGGCCAAAAGAAGCTCATCGTGGAGTTCTCGTCCCCGAACATCGCCAAGGAATTCCACGCCGGTCACCTTCGGAGTACTATCATAGGTGGTTTTTTGGCGAAGCTTTACCAGCGAATGGGCTGGGATGTCTTGAGGATGAATTACCTAGGAGATTGGGGTAAACAATACGGCCTCCTGGCCAACGGCTTCAAGCAATTCGGTAGCCAGGAGGAATTAGACAAGAACTCGATTGCGCACTTGTTTCATGTCTACGTCGAAATAAACAAGATAAAACTCGCCCAGGACGAGCCCATTAATGAGTTGAAGAAGGAGATCAAGGAGAAAAAGGACAAGGGAGAAGACGTGTCGGCCCTAGAAGCAAAACTTGCACCTCTCGTGGAAGAAAGCGAAGACGAAAAGGCCCGAAAATACTTCAAGAGCATGGAAGAAGGGGACCCCGGGGCTTTGGCACTATGGCAGAAGTTCCGGGACATGAGCATCAAGAAGTACCAGAGCACGTACGCCCGGCTGAACATTGAATTTGATGTGTATTCTGGTGAGTCGCAGGTCAAGGCCGAGACAATCAAGCGGGTCCTGGATAGTCTGCTCGCACAGGGCATCGCAGAGTATTCTGACGGCGCAATCCTGATTGATTTCGCCAAACATGGCGCCAAGAAGCTCAACAAGGCGATAATCGTACGAAAGGACGGCACAGCTCTGTACCTTACCCGAGACCTGGCCGCGATTTTGGAGCGATATGACGAATACCACTTTGACAAGATGATTTACGTGGTCGCGGATCAGCAGAACGAGCATCTTGCACAACTGTTCAAGACTACCGAGATCAGCGGACATAAAGAAGTCGCAGAGAAATGCGAGCATATCTCCTTCGGCATGGTCAAGGGCATGAGTACCCGAAAAGGGACAGTCAAGTTCCTCGACGATATCATTCAAACGGTCAAGGACACTATGCTGGAGGTCATGAAGAAGAACGATGACAAATATGCCCAGCTGGACAACCCAGACGCAGTTGCCGATGTGCTGGCCATTACTGCTATCATGGTGCAGGACTTGTCAGGCAAGGTTCGGAATGGTTATGAATTCAACATCAACCAGATGACGGCGTTCGAGGGCGATACAGGTCCGTACTTGCAGTATGCGCACGCGCGACTTTGCTCGATTGAGCGAAAAGCCAATGCGGACCTCAGTGCTTTGGGCTCTGCAGACCTGTCCTTGCTGAAAGAACCCCACGCCGTCAACCTGGCTCGTTCGCTGGCACAGTACCCAGATGTGGTGCTCAATACGCTCAAGACTCGAGAACCAGCAACTGTCCTCACTTATCTGTTCAAGATGGCGCATGCGCTCAGCTCGAGCTATGACCACCTGCAAGTGGTTGGCAGCGAACCTGAGCTGCAGAAGGCTCGGTTGGCACTGTACGAGGCTGCCCGACAGGTGCTGTGGAATGGCATGACTCTCCTGGGTTTGAGCCCGGTGGAGAGGATGTAAGATGGAGTGACACGCAAGGACAGACGTTTCAAAAGTTCCGTGAGTGAACGGGTGTTTGGACAGGGGTGGTCCTCGGGCATCTCGGCGGGAGAATCCGGGCTGGCATTGCTGAAGCTGGATCGAAGGATTTCGACCGTCTTCTTCCACCAGCATCAAGTTCGGCTGTTGAGTTCATGCAACAAGACAACTGCAAGCAGGGGTGGCCGGTTGACCGGGGGAGTTCAGACAAGGGGTCGAGGCTGATAAGGACCTCAGAGCGGCTGCAGCGACTTAGCCTGGCGAGGCCGCATTTCTGGCGTCCGGGGGATTCGCACCGCGATGTACTAGTAGTAGGTAGACTTGTTGATGAGGATGGTGCAATCCTACTCCTTTTTCAAGGCTGAACTGAAGGAGGGGTGCATTCGAACGTAGACAATGTTGGGTTTAGTCAGGGCAAAGTCTGGCTGCCAGCGTCACAGTGCGTTGGGCAGCCACACCTATCCTGTGCCCTGCTCACCTCGTCGCCACTATTCTGTAGCTCCACTCCGTCCCTCTCTGGAGGGGTAAAGCCGTTTCTCCTCTTCTGGTATCGGATCGAAGATGAAGGAGGAATCTGACAACAGCGATTCACTGCTCGCCGCGAGTGATTCAGGCTGATAACAATGGGTAGTTCTCGTCATGAAACACGTCCCGCGACTTGAGGACAGGTGTTCTCGGTTTCTGTGCCCTAATAGGTCGAGTTATGACAGAGTTGCAGGCAGAAGAGTTCAATGGATGCTCGGATGGAGGGGTAAAAGTAGTGTTTGATAGAGAGGGGGGTCGAGAATGGGCGGCAGCGAGCAGCCTGAGGCACGCGCACAGGAGCATTGGAGCATCAACACCATCATCTAGTGGACAGCATCCACAATGCCCTAGCACCGATGTCAGCATCAGCATCAGCTGCGAATCTCTTCACGAGCAACAACTGCGTGTAGGCTCCCCGCGTTTTCTCCTGGCCACCAACAGGCAGCTGTGCCACAGGCCATTCCAGGGTGTTGTATCACAATGCCATCCCCTCTGAGAACACCCCCCCATGCTCCGGCCTGACACTTGGAAGCTGGTGGCAGGGCTCGAAGAAACCCAGGCAGATACGCCATGGATCCGTGGGCTGCATATGCAGTCGTGGGCCTGGTGTTGATTTGATTTGGCTATCCCGAACCTCTTCTGGAGAGGGGGGTGGAGGTTCTCTTTGGCTGAGGGTTCATGGGCTGTAAACTGGAGTTTGGTCGACACCTCCCCGTCGTTGATGTTATCATCGACAAGAGTTCCCTGGCGGAGCGTGGAGTGGAAGCGAAGCGAGTTTGCTGGAGGCAACAAGGGTGGGATGAACGGAGGACAGGAGTGGCAGAGTGGCAGACAGACCATCCATCGAGTGGATATGGAGCGTGCGGTTGTAGCCTGCAACTAGCAAGCGACTTGTTCGATTTCTGCTGTTGTGGGAGACACCCTCGACGTTCGATGTGCTGAATGGCTCTCAGGCTGACCGGGGATGTGGAGGTTGGGCAGCTCATTGGGCTCCATCTTCCATTCAGAAGGCAGCAATCCTCACGACAACGCGCATCACGCAACTAAAAGGGCTGCCGCTTACACCGGCTCGTGGTGAAGGGTTTGAGGAAATCCTCAACGCCGGTCGGCGGATGCGCCCAAGGGTCATGACACCCTTTGGCTCTTCGCTCAAGACCAGTCTCTATTCGTCTTGCCGCGCCATTTTTTCTCTTTTCCCTCTCTCGAGGAAGGGACCCTGGCTCTGGCCAAAGTGGCTGTCTGGGAACAAAAAAAAAGAATCAAAAATTCAAACCAAGCGTGTCCCCCCGAGTCTTGTTCGTCATTCCGCAGCTGGTCACCAGTCATTCCTACACCCATCCACCATCCCACCTTAGTTGCCTGGCTTTTTTGGCACACCTCGTCCTCTGCTTCTCGCTCTGGCTCTCCTCTCGGTCTCTCACTTACTCACCCTTCCTACACGTACAGACACGTACACCCTCTTTCACATCCTCCGGCTGCCCCTCGCTCCTCCGCGTTGTCTGCCTAGAGCCACGCGTAGTGGGGTTGACACAAGAATGACTCCCTTGCAGAAGAATATCCCCAGCAGCAAAAAGCGCCATTAACTCCTCCGTCTCCTCCCTCTCTTCATTAAGAATCCTGTCGAGCATCAGTGGCAAGCTCTATCGTGCGAAACCTCTGTGAGCTGTGGCTGATCTCTGCAGTCGGCCTTTCCATTGACAGGCGCGCATATTGGCCCGGCAAATCATCATCGCACACGACTACTACCCTCATCCGAGATCGTCGTCGAGGCGACGGAAAACCCTGTGCCCGTTGTCCCCTCCTCTCACGCAGGCAACAGTGTTCTGTGCGACCGGAATCCTGCATTTGCCATCGCCCAAAGTCATTGTTACGACACTCGGAGGTGGAACAGAACCTGAGGCAACCTGTAACCTGCGGCTCAAGGGCGACGTTGAGCGCAAAATACTACAAGGCGATTGAGACGGAAAATATAACTGATCCCGAAATGGACCCACAAGCACACGAACTGGACTGAAATTATTTGCCATCACCAAAAATCAACAGATTAGGTCGGAGGGCCGTTCATCTACAAGCACAAGTCTTTCCGTGGGGGCAGACAATAATAATACGACTGCTATTTCAGCAAACAAAGGCCCCCGGGACGCCACGAGCCGCGGCCACTGGATCAACCCCTCGGAGAGGATATCAGCGCATCTTTTCGGTGAATTTGCCAGCCTGTGGCCGCCCCCGCGACACCGAGCAGCCTTACGGGCCGGGCCCCCTGCAAAATAAGTACCTTGCCGTGGGTTTTTAGCGGATCATCTGTTGGTCGGGGCCCCTGTCACTCCACTTCCCAAGCCGACACGACCACCACCCACCCCCCCAAATCGAGTTTCCACTTTCCACCGCCTCTATCACAAAAACCTCACTGCTCGTTCACGTCCACGCATACACCGGTACGCTCAACAGTACCAACAACATTCATTAACCTGCTCAGGGGCATATCGCCGCCGCTTCCATGCATGAATCTGACCGTCATCGTCCCCGAGCAGCCACTTGCGAAGACTGGGACGAGGTCACCCAGTCAGCTCTTCCAGGCTCTCAAACCAGTGCCAATGTCTCCGCCAGACGCTCTCAGCAAGATATTGGTCTCCGCCAGCGGGAGAAGAATGAATATAGTGCCGATGGTGGCGACTCGGGCTATGTTAGCCGGGCTGGCACTGTAGCTGGGGAATCCACCTCGAGTCGACGTAAAATTCCAGATCTGAAGCTCGACACCGCAGGAATCCGTGAAAGAGAGCGCAAGCCTTACCTCGTCTCTCAAAACAGTCACTCTCAACCTACCAGCCGCCGCCAATCGTCCTCCCATCTGAACGAATCTTCGTCAGAGACGAGACCGTTTAAAGCCAAGCATGACACGCATGAGCGAGGCCCCAGCGGAAACCACGACTACTATGGCAAGCACATCGACACAAAACAAGATCCCTCGCGAGCCTCCAAAGCCACTGTGCCACCGCCCTCTGCAGTGGGAGTCAAAACATTGGTGGTGAAAGGCACAAAAGATGATCATGCGGTGCCTGTAAAAGCCCGAAGATCTTCGTCGAACCAGCAATCGAGACCGATAAGCATGTTTGCTAATGCTCCTATCCCACTACAGTACATCAACCATGCAATGTATGGGCCTCCAGCCGTTGCGACATCAGGCTATGCGACCCCTGTGACACCAAACGTACCCTACAGTCCAATGCCGTACTCATATGTCGTTCCTGCACCGTTGCCGACACCGTCGTATCCTGTTTACCAGCCATTTCCCTCGTACTTCGACCAACCGGCCATCCCTGAGCCACGTTCAGCGAGGCCAAGCAGACATCCAAGCCCGGTCCGACGGTCCAGCGTCTATGGCGAACCTGTTATTCGACAAGGTCACCCCGATTCCGCTATCATGACTCTCGAACGAACACCTCCGAAAGAGATTCGCCCACTGCCCTCATCTCAAAAATCTACCCGCAATCTCGAAGATGATGATCGGGCAATCATGCCACCGCCTCCACGACCACCCCAACCCGAAGTTGTCTTGACACGTCGCCCCAGCAACCGAAGGGCGAAAACCTATCACCCGCAGGAGCCACAACTTCGCGAAAGAGTTGTGTATGAGCCAGAGCGGTACGATAGCGACGACGACCATGAATACAGACCATCTCGACCTCCGCCTTCAGCATTTCGTGAGCGCAGAGAATCTGCTTCTCGTCCACCCTCGTCGTACCGCCCTCCTGGACTTCCGGAGGCACGCGATCGACCATTGCCCAGGAAATCTGTTTCTTATTCAGCTGGAACGACCGTCACAAAAGTTGCAACCTCAGCTCCTCGCCCCGTTCCTCGCCGTATGGCTGTCCCTTTGGAGGACAAGGAAGCCGAGATCGAAGAATACCAGTCGAGGCGGAACAAGACCTCGAATGAACTAACCGCTGAAGCTCTTCGTGACCTGGACCAGCGCAACTCAAGTTCGAGATCTGAAACGGGAAGCAATTTCAGTCGGCAGTCGTCCTCCAAAGATTCCTCTGGTCGGGGAAGGAGTCAGACTAGCGGCACAAAGACTAGTATTACCCTTCCCGGCGGCTTGAACATGACGATTCCTCCTGATTATATCAGCAAAGACGGACGACCTCTTAGCATCAGTATCGGAGGGCTCGTCCTGTCAGTGGGTGCTGAAGGCAAAGAGAATGAGCGACCCAAGGAGCAAAAGAGGATCGAACGCGCACCGAGCATTACGAGTCGAAATTCCAAAAAGAGTGTGTCCAGCAGTGTCATCTCGGCTCGAGAAAGAGATCGAGAGGTGTCCACGTCCAGGCGGCCTTCTTATCTGGAAGAACGTGGTCCAAGTCTAAGATCAAGTCGCCAGCCTAGTCGAGCACCCAGCATGAATCGGCGTAGCCAGGACTATTCCGCTCGCCAAAGTGTCGACTACAGCTACCTCGATCTATGAAATGTTCTACCTCATGTACCATGTCTTTGGGTCAAGCTTTGAGCGGAGTTGGTTCTTCGTCCATATTCCTTTTGACTTTGGGTTAGTCATTCTCACGTGTCTTTTTTCCCCCAAGCGTTCGGGTTGTTCAATTTGATGGCGGGGGCTCTTGATCCCCTGAATCTCCTTGTTGTTTTCTTCAAGCATGCTGTGCTTCTTAATAGGCCGGCTATGCCTTGACCGCTGCCGCTGCTTTTCTGCTGGGTTGGGCATAAATACCGACCTTTCTTGTGTTGGAAAAAGCAGACCTCAAAAAAAGGCGAACACAAAAGTTGTTTGATACCCTCGGTCACGCTTTGTGTGCATTTACGACTCAAAAAGCGAGAACATGGCAGGATTTCTGTTTCCATCTGCTTGTCCGAAGAGCGATGGGCATCGTGGCACTTGGATGCCACATGAAAAGCAGCGAGCGGCCCTTTTTCTTCGGGATGATGTGTTTACACAATGTTCTGACTTTGACTTTCCTTCTGTTTGAAGAACTCTCCTGTGTCTTTTCGACGAGTCTGGTCTTTCGGGGTTGATCTGGCTGGCCATGTCAACCTAGAATTCTGGTGGTTGAAAGATCTGCGAAAGGATGCCAATTGAGGCACCCTCACACACTTGTCGGAATTGGGTTTGAAGATAGACCCAAAGGTCGAATTGTGCGCTTTTCAACTTTTCGGCGACGATGTGATGAATATATACGATCGAATGATGTGAATGAATTGGCACGGCGTCGGAATGATATCGAATCGATGTGGCCGGGGCACGACTTCTGAGCACGACTACGAGCTGTCCTCGTGCATTCTGGATGTCCCAATACAAGCAGGGGCATCCTCAGGTATCCTCGAGGGATATAGACGATTTTACGGGGGCTTGGACTCTGGTTGAGCAACCACCAATCCCCGAGATGGTCCTGAAGCAATACGTCGCCGCGCAGATAGCAAAGAACAATAATAACAGAGCGAAAACAATGACCGACTCAAGAGATAGCATGTGAATACTTGTGATATGTTTCAGCCTCTTTTCATTTACTCATTTTTTCCTTCTAGCTGGGGGTATCTCTCTCATCAAGTCGGGCAGTTTCGTCAGTCGTTAACCAGAGGTAGCCGGGGAGGCCTGGTGGCATACATATGTACCCATCATGTCTCTGCCTATCCTATGACAGGTAGAACCAGGCATATAATCGGTCCGTCCACGCCCTCCATACACAATTCCGCCAGGAATGCAACTTTTCCTTCCTTGCAAACAGCCCCGTCTATCCCCCGTCCTCTTCCTCGGGTACTTTGTCCTATGAAGTAGGCACCAGACTCGTACATTTTTTTCTATTTCGCGCCGGGATACCTTTGCCCTCACATCGTCGGTCGATGATGTGTGGTGCGTTATCTGTGGTGCCAGCCAACGACGTTGTCGTATGGAATGTAGGGACAGAGATAAAACCGAGCGGGATGACCATTTGTCGCGGCGTTGACAAGTCCTGCTGGTAGACAGGGTGTAGACCTTGGTTCGAGGTCTCTCTCACAACCTCCTTTTGTCGGGTTGGAGCCCTCTTGGTCCGTTCGGGCAAGGAATGCGCTTATCGTGTCGTCGGTGGACTCGAAAAGCTCACACTACAGAGTTGCGTGCCTTTGTGCCCGGTGCTCGTCTACTCGCCGTGCTTGATCCCCAGGAAGTGGATGCCCTCCAGGTTGAAATGGTACAACAGCTTCAAAAAGTCGGCTTCGTCGCACATGCGCGCCCGCTTGTCCGCCAGAGCGGTCTTGTCTTCGAGGACGGAGCGGACTTTCTCCCGGACGAGGTGGAAGACTTTGTCGCGCTTCTTGCGCGAGACGGAGCGCTCCGTGGGTTGGTTCTGTCGCGCTTTGCCGGACTGCTCTTTCAGCAGGCTGGGGAGGCTGTCTTCGTCTTGGTCGTCGACGTCCATGAAGCCGGACCATTCCTCTTCCTCGTCCCCTTCGCCGTGGGGACCGTCTTGAATGTTCTCGACCTCCATCAGCATCGCGTCGTCGGCAGGCCCTTCTTCGAGCGGTATGTCGTTCTGCGCACACCACGTACGATAGCTCTGCTCCAGAATGCTCAAAACGCTGCTCGTGCCCAAAAAGTTCGCCCGCAGCGTCTTGTTCTTCCGCACAAAACACACCCTCAGAAGCCCGTCCCACTCCTCATAACTGATGTTCGGTCGCGGGACTTTCGGGACCAATCTCACAACACTGGATTCGACCTGCGGGGGCGGCTTGAAGTTGTTCTTGCCGACTTTCATGATATGATCTATTTTGGCCCACATTTGCGCATTGACACTGAGGCGCGAGTATAACTTGTCGCCGGGTTTGGCGAAGAGGCGCATGGCGAACTCGCGCTGGAACATCAATATGCACACCCTGGGCGCGGGGGTGGTGGCCAGAAGTTTGAATACCAACGGCGAGGAGATTTGGTAGGGAGTATTGGAGATGCAGACGTCGAAGTAGGGCAGTTCTGTCTTGATCACGTCCCCCAGGAGCACATCGAGTCTCTTCTGTTGAGGGGTGCCCTGGACTCGTTTGGTGACTTCGGCAGCCATGCGCGGATCCAATTCCACCGCGACACATTTTTTGGCCTTCTCCAGGATCTTCACCGTGAGATTTCCGCTGCCCGGGCCGACTTCCAACACGATATCGGATTGTTTGAGGTCCGCCTTGTCAACTATTGCTTGGGCAACGCCGGGATTCTTGAGGACGTGCTGACCAATGTCCGTGTTCATTTTGAAGATCGCGTTCGTGGCGGCCGAGGACTTGGAGTAGGGCGATGAGGAGGAGGAGGATGCGCCGGAGCGCCGCTTCACATTGACCTTTGGCATGTTGGGCGAAGATAATGCCGGAGTCTCTTAAGAAACAGACTCCGGCAAGGAAAATGAGAATAACAGCCTCGCAAGGGCTGGAGGCCGGGGTGAGATTCCGTCGTGTACGAGGAGGCACTGGGTAGATATTTTGAAGTTGCAGTCTTGCCAGTGACTTTTTTTCAGTGGAACTTTTACCACTAAGCGACCTAGGCCGCAGTTTAAACACTTAGTAGTAGACTAACCTGGCACTTACGAGGGACCTCGTACAGTAATTACCTCCAAAGTCCCCACTGCACGTAACTACCTGCTACTTTTATAGTCACTATTACTAGCGCTTTTGGCTACGATTTGACCGTGGTAATTTTTGACTGCTCCGTAAAACCTCTTCTTGACTCTCCAGAGAAGTCGTTTTGTATAGACATTCGCATCTGGATTGAACACGACACTGATACAACTAGACGAGATTCGAGAATCTCATTTTCCCGTGTATTGTGACGTCGCCCTCCGGGAGCACCACCTGACTTTGCCGTCCCCGGAAGTACATCTTCTCGCCGCGTAGATAGATAATGCCGCGGGCTTCTGTCTGTCGCCAATATGTGCTGCACTGAAAACTCCGAGTCCCAATGTCCGACATGAACTATATGAATGGCGAGTTTTCTACTCGGTGAGAAGATGGCAAAAGTGAAGACTCGTTGATTCTCCTCCGCCCTTGCCCCCTCCCTTCCTATTGTTCCTGTCGTTCCCATCATGGCCGCCCTGCCCGTGCCCGTTGTCGACGACGACGACGGCCCCCAGCGAATCAAGGACTCCTCTCCACGCATGTCCTGGATCCAATCTCTTCTCCGCATACGCCTCGACGACGATGTCTGCAACCAGAATTACCCGGGCCGCGGCACAGACGACGACCCTTACATTATCGATTTCCTGCAGAACGACGGCCAAGACGCCATGAACTTTACCAAGGGGCGAAAATGGGCTATTGCCGTTCTCCAGTCCCTGTCGACGTTCGCGGTGACCTTTGCGAGCTCGGTGTACGTCAGCGGCATTGGAGGCATCACGCAGCGCTTTGGTGTGTCCAGGGAGGTGGCCACACTGGGTTTGTCGCTCTTCGTCTTGGGCTTCGCTCTGGGACCGCTGATCTGGGCACCTCTGTCGGAGGTGTACGGGCGCAAGTCCATCTTTGTGCTTTCGTTCACGGCATACACGGCCTTCAGCGTGGCGGCGGCGTGCGCGCCCAACATCGCGGCTTTGCTGGTGTTTCGCTTCCTTGCGAGCGCGTTTGGTTCGTCGTCGATGACCAATGTCGGGGGCGTCATCGCCGACATGTTCAGCAAGAAGGAGCGTGGAATGGCGACGGGCATGTTTGTCACGGCTCCCTTTCTGGGGCCGGCACTTGGTAGGTGGTGGGCGTCCTTCTTCTATGCTGCCATTTTCCCCCATGGCGCCCTTGTACACTTTGCTGATTCTTATCTCCCCCCTTCTTTCCTCTCCAGGCCCCGTTGCTGGCGGTTTTCTTGGCGAGACCCAGGGCTGGCGCTGGATTCTCGGTTTGAGCGCCATACTGGGTGGTCTGATCTGGATTCCCACGTCGCTGACCACCCACGAAACATACGCGCCGTTCATTCTGCGTCGTCGAGCCAGGGCCCTCTCCCGGATGACGGGAAGTGTATATGTGTCCCGGATCGATGCGGGAAAGCCGCCCAAGACACTCTCGCAGGAGCTCTCGGTCTCTTTCACGCGCCCCTGGGTCCTTCTGTTCTGCGAACCCATTGTCTTACTGGCGTCGCTGTACATCTCAATCGTCTACGGCACGCTGTACATGTTCTTTGCCGGGTTTCCCATCGTCTTCCAAGCCGCTCGAGGCTGGAGCCAGGGTATCGCCGGACTTCCGTTTGTCGGTGTCGCCATTGGCGTCTGTCTTGCCACCCTGGCGGCCGGTGTGGACAACAAGCGCTTCGTGCGCCAGTGCGAGGCAGCCGAGGCAGAGGGCCGCGTGGTCGAGCCAGAAGCCAGACTGCGCACGGCGATGGCAGGTTCGATTGTCCTTCCGATTGGTCTGTTCCTCTTTGCGTGGACGACGTATCCGTCGGTGCACTGGATCGCGCCCATTATCGGGGGCATGTTTTTCGCGGCGGGACTGGTCATGGTCTTCATCTCGCTAATGAGCTATCTCGTCGACTCTTGTGCGTTTGGATCTCCTTTTCTTTGTGATGCTCTGCAAACAATGCACATGCTCACCCTGTGTCCAGATGTTGTCTATGCTGCCTCTGTGCTGGCGGCCAACTCGGTGCTTCGGTCCCTGTTCGGCACCGCCTTTCCCCTGTTTACCACCCGCATGTACCGAAATCTCGGAAATCAATGGGCGAGCTCCATTCCTGCGTTCCTGGTGATTGGCTGCATGCCTTTCCCGTTTCTGTTCAACAAGTACGGTTCGCAGATCCGCTCCAGGTGCAAGTATGCGGCCGAAGCGGCAAAGGTGCTGGAGATGATGCATCGTCGGCACATCGCCGTGGTTGGAAGCGAACAAACCGCGCCAGAAACGAAGGCTGAATAGAAGAGCCACAGGACACTTATATAGGACGGTAAGCCTCGACGATATATATACATGGTGATGATTTCGGCCAAGAAGCCGTATCTAAATCGAGAGTGTTAGCGACCTTGGAACAACACATTTTGGCGGTTCTCCTCTATCCAATCTTCTGGACGGGAGGAGGGTGACCTTGAGACTTACCCTGGCGTGATGACCGATTTTTCAAATTGTACTCCAATCCAGGGCTGTTTATACTGTCCACATAGACTCATAGATTAACAGTCGGCCGGGAAGGAGTATAAATGCTGGTGCCATCGCCTAGAGTCGGAACTCCAACTATTGTGAATCATTGTTGCGTCGAGCCTGGACAGGAGCTGCGCAATCGCTGAGCTTGCCAGCGAGTGGAACAGCCACAAGAGCCGCCACCGCTTGGACAGCCCAGCTGTCACCCACACATCGTGTCAGTCCCGCGCATTTAGGATGGCCCGAAAAGTAATCATACCAACACGAGAGAATTCGTGCGCCTCAATGCCCCCCCGTTCTTGGGAGACCCACGTCAATATCGACTCGGAAAATCCGGTTGCCCAATCTGCCACTCATCCAGGAAATCAAACTCCAGGAAATCCGCAACGAATGACGGACCATCCTCACCCTGCTCCAGTTGAGACGAAGCTACACTGACCTGTCCATGCGGGCAAGTGGACGCATTCGGCATGCCGTTGTCTTGGGACTGCGACTGCGACTGCGCAGGGACTTGATCGAGCATTTTGAGCGGAACCAAGTACAGATTTTTCTTGGCCAGAATCTCCTCGAACACCGGCAGCGCTCGTCTGAGGGCGGGTATTTCTTTTCCCTGCACCAGGATGAGCATGGTCTGGTTGATGGAGATCCGAGCCATGGAACGGACGAGCTCTGTCTCGGCTGGGTCGAGGGCCGATTCGATGTGAAGAGCGAGCAGCGCAGTTATGGTGGTTACGCTGACACGGCCATTGTCAGTTGTATTGCTGCGTTCTCTTTTCCAGACATGGCAGAATAGCAAGGAATGGATGGCACCTACAAAGACATGGGAAACTCGTGAAGCGTACCACAAGCCAACACCCTCATGGTAATTGTGTCCAACTCCAGAATAGCGGACCGAAGCCGCTGTTTGGCCCACTCGCTCCAGTCCGCGTGCAGGGACTGCTGCCAACGGCGACGTATCAGACGACACAAGATGCACTCAAACCTGTAGCTCATGGCTTGTATATTCAGATAGTAGACGTCAGTTCCCGTATTCTCACCTATGTGCATCTTGGCAGCGAGAGACTTGCGCCATACATCGAGTGGGTGCATCATTTGGCGCGGATCCTGCTCTGGCTTGTTTGTCACAAGGGACAAACACTGCCCGACTAAATAGAGTTAGTTATGTCAAGAGGAGAATAGAACCAAAACACACATATTCGAGACAACTCGCAGTGGACAATCGGGGAGGCCTTTTGCTGGGGCGTCACCGCCGAGAGCAAGCCGGATGATACTGCTGGGATATCCTCCGCTTCCCAGTCATCCTCCGTCCGAGGCTTGATCGCCGAGGTGTTTTCGAGTAGTCGGGAGCGTCTGGTGTTGATGAAGACGTTGAAAATGTCCAAAAACTACACAGCTATAGTAAGCGTAAAGCAGGAAGAAAAGAAGACGATGAGGGGAGGAGGACGTACATAGAGGCCCCACCAGATCCTTCTATACAACTTCAAGATTTTGCGGGGTTTATCTTCTCGAACACATCTGTCGGAGAGTTGGTAGGCAATTAGTTTTCTTAATACATGTCACGGGTGTCACAGTCCAGGAGTAGGAAACGCACGCGTTGCGTAGGTCAAGCTTGGTGGCAAGGCGGACCGCGTTATGGAACCAGAAGCCGAAGTCCCAATCGGTGGGGTGGTCGAGAATCACCGTGCACAAGATAATGGATCCCTGCAGCAACAACAAGGAGTCGTCTTCGGCGCCAAAGTCGTAGAGTAGCTTGGCCTTGGAGAAGAATGACTCTTGTGCGACCGAGCGGCTGGCAAAGCCGCACGCGGACAAGACATCTGCTGGAGCATAGAGACTGGCTGGTGTCAATATGACGCGGAGCAGGAACAACGAGCAGTCGCCGGATTGATAACGGCGGATGAATTCAGCTCTGTTGATCACAGGAGCAAAAGGGTAGACGTGGTCAAAGTATGTCTTAATAAGGGCATCTCTGTTGTTTTTGGTTTGTGAATAGAGTGGAGGCGGAGATCCAAAGAAGATAGGGCGATGGAGGATTCTTACAAGTAGCGCGGAAGAGGTAGATCAAAGACACCCTTCTTGACAAGATAGTCAATGTCAACGTCGTCTAATTGGGGTAGCTTAGTCCATAGACAGTTCCGTGTAGTAAAACTGTCTTCCGGCCCTTGGCGGTAAGGGGTACTAGAAGCGCTGGGGAGTCGACTGGACTCTGTCGGTTCTTTCACGGCGTCATTTAGGATATTGAGGTAGAGCAGATCTGGCTCCGTCTGACGTGGGTTCTGGCAATCCAGGGGATCGGAAGTGGAAGGTTGCTCTGAATGACTAGATTCATCAGATTGGTTGAGACCATCCAACTGGCGACTGTCGGATGTAGCGGGGATGCCTGTAGTCTGGCCATGGTCAGTGGGACTTCCGAAGGATCGCCAGAGTAGCAGAAGAATGGACAGTGAAGAGAAGGAGCGGGAGTAGTGCCAATCGTCTCAAGCATACTCGTCCATGGCTAGGAATCGTGGAAACATGTACTACCTTCCTATAAGCCCCATCTATGTTAGCACGCGCCTAATGAACCATGAACTATGAACCATAACCCATCCCACCAGCAATCAACTCACCTGGTCCGACTCTTCCGGGCGCGCAGTACACAGTCCTCGGCACACTGCCTACTGGTACAGCTGCTGCAAGGAAGGCCGATCACGGCAGCATTGCACTTGACCTTGCGAAGACGGCAGGGTACACATGCCTTATTGGATTTGAGGGCGCGTGTTCCGCTTTCTCCAGCCCTCTGTGGCCCAGCAGCCGAAGTATTCATCGAAGGGGGGAAAGGGTCGTTTGCTGTAGTCTGCAATGATGCGGGACAATTGGGGTATTAAACGAGAGTGTTTCCTTCTTATGTTTTGGGGAACTCGGCGTTTTGACCTCAGGCCAGTTCGGAAGTATTGTATATTGCCGAGTCTTGGTCCACCAAGGCTGTAAAGGCCGAAAGGTGTTTGACACCGTACCTCGGGAAGCATGGGCTCACCCAAACCGCCAAAAAATTCTCCTGACCAGCGCCCTCCAGGCGATGCCAGCTATTATCATCGCGGAACCAAGTCAGGTAGAGTCAAAGTGTTATCAGTCCTGAGGCGTAGACTCAAGCGACTGCTTTGGGCGTTTTTCACAAGGGGACACACGTGACACCTCAGCACCTGACAAGCCAGACTTCAACGACCAATCATGATGGTTTCGCTGCCGTGCCGAGGCGCTTGACTGTTTAGGTCCTCTTGGCGGTAAAAGGCAGCGGTCTTGATCTGTGGGGAAATGCAGAACGCCAGCCTCGTACCAAAGTACAGTACCTGACTGAAAACTTGTTCTTCATCAACCTGTTCAGCCTCGCTGATCCCTCTCTTTCTCTTCAGCAGGGTGTTCTGCGCACTTTTCTCCCCCTGCTACCGCTCTTCTTTTGCGACTTCTAGGTGCCGCCAGCCGACCTTCACCATGTCGCGGCGCGACTTTCTCAACCAACAAGCCCCCGAAAATTACGTTGCCGGTCTCGGTCGAGGCGCAACCGGCTTCACCACTCGATCCGACTTGGGCCCTGCTCGAGATGGACCCAGCGCCGAACAGATCCAAGAGGCTCTTGCACGACGAGCACAGCAACTCGGTGCAGCTCCCCCCACGGCGTACGGCGCCAGCACCAAGAAACCAGAGCAAGAAGAGGAGGATGACGACCGGTTTCAGGACCCGGATAACGAGACAGGCCTGTTTGCCTCGGGCACTTTCACACAAGACGACGACGAGGCAGATAGAATCTATCAGGATGTGGATGAGCGCATGGGCAAGCGTCGGAAAAGACTAAGGTTAGTACCACCCTTCCCAATTTGCCCCTCCCTTCGCAAAGACACGTGGTTTATCTTTTTCCACATGGGAATGAACAGATTACCGACATGATTCCTTCGCCGTCCTCTAGGGAAGAACGAGAACGAGAAGAGCTCGAAGAGTACAATCGCAAGAACCCCAAAATCTCGGATCAGTTCGCTGATCTGAAGCGAGGCCTCGTCACATTAACCGACGACGACTGGGCAAACATTCCAGATCCCGGTGACCTAACAGGCAAGAATCGACGAGCGAGACAGAACCGACATCAGCGCTCCTATGTTGTACCGGACAGCGTCCTTGCGCGGGCGAGGGATGCTGCCGAGTTTTCAACCAGCGTGCAAGATGATACCGCAGACGGGGCTGTCACTAGTGTGGACCACAAAGATGGAACCATGACAAACTTTGCCGATATTGGTGCTGCAAGAGACAGAGTGCTGCAAACTAGGCTGGACAGGGCGGCAAAGGCGGACGCCGGTACCGGCACAGCGACGACGATTGATCCCAAAGGATATCTCACCAGTCTTGAGACGTCAGAGTTCGATCCCTCCAAGGTACAGCTCGGCGAGATTCAGCGGGTACGGACTTTGCTTGACTCCGTGATCAAGACCAACCCTAAACACGCACCAGCCTGGATTGCCGCTGCGCGCTTGGAAGAATACGCTGGTAAGATTGTCGCAGCGAGGAAAAAGATGGCTCAGGGTTGTGAGATGTGTCCAAAGAGTGAGGATGCCTGGTTGGAAAATATCCGGCTCAACGAAGGACAGAACGCAAAGATCATTGCTGCCAACGCCATCAAGAACAACGAACGATCCACCAGATTGTGGATTGAGGCCATGAGACTGGAGACAGACCCTCGAGCAAAGAAACGAGTCCTCCGGCAAGCGATCGACCATATTCCGCAATCAGTGGCGATCTGGAAGGAAGCAGTGAATCTGGAGGAGGATGCGGAAGACGCGAGACTCTTACTGGCAAAGGCTACTGAGATTATTCCGCTGTCCGTTGAGCTCTGGCTTGCTTTGGCTCGTCTGGAGACGCCTGAGAATGCTCAGGCTGTCCTCAACAAGGCCCGAAAGGCTGTACCCACCAGCCACGAGATCTGGATTGCTGCGGCCAGGTTACAAGAACAAATGGGCAACGCCAACAAAGTCAACATCATGAATCGTGCCGTGAAAGCATTGGTGAAGGAGGGTGCCATGCTCAAGCGCGAGGAATGGATCACGGAGGCTGAGAAATGCGAGGAGGAGGGTGCTGTCTTGACGTGTGGCGCCATCATTCGGGAGACTCTCGGCTGGACCCTTGACGAGGATGACGACCGAAAAGAGATCTTTAAGGATGACGCTAAGGCAAGCATTGGACGGGAGAAGTTCGAGACCGCTCGAGCCATCTATGCTTACGCCTTACGAGTCTTCCCCACCAGCAAATCACTGTGGATGGCCGCAGCTGATCTAGAGAGGAACCATGGCACCAAAGACGCCCTGTGGCAAGTTTTGGAAAAGGCCGTCGAGGCCTGTCCTCAATCAGAAGAACTATGGCTCCAGCTGGCAAGGGAGAAATGGCATGCCGGAGAAGTTGACGATGCCCGACGAGTGCTCGGTAAAGCATTCAATCAAAATCCCAATAACGAGGAGATCTGGCTGGCAGCGGTCAGGTTGGAGGCCGATGCTGGGCAGGTCAGTCAAGCACGAGAACTTCTTGCGACGGCAAGACAAGAGGCACCAACGGAGCGAGTATGGTATAAGAGCGCGGCATACGAAAGGCAGTTGGGCAACACCGATGTCGCCCTCGACTTGGTTCTTCAAGGTCTCACGTCAAGAGTGATCGATAAGAAAGAGACACGCTTTCCACGAAGTGCGAAGCTGTGGATGATGAAGGGACAAATCTACGAAGATAAGGGCATGGTACCTCAGGCGCGAGAAGCGTATGCCCAGGGCACTAGAGCGTGCCCCAAATCCGTGCCGTTGTGGCTTCTGGCGGCGAGACTCGAACAAAAGGAAGGCATCATCATCAAAGCGCGCTCCGTGCTTGACCGTGCACGCCTCCAGAACCCGAAGAATGCCGAGCTATGGGCCGAGAGTGTCAGAGTCGAGCTACATGCCAACCCCCCGAATGTCCAGCAGGCCAAAATCCTTATGTCCAAGGGGTTGCAAGAGTGTCCTAAGTCAGGGCTTCTGTGGTCTGAGAACATCTGGAAATTACAACCGCGTACGCAGCGTAAACCTCTGAGTCTGGAAGCCATCAAGGCTGTGGATAACGATCCTGTGTTGTTTGTGACGGTGGCGCGGATATTCTGGAGCGAGCGGAGACTGGACAAAGCGATGAATTGGTTTGAGAAAGCGCTTGTGGTGGATCCTGACCTGGGAGATAGCTGGGCCTGGTACCTCAAGTTCCTGATGCAGCACGGCACCGAGGAGAAACGGGCAGATGTCATTGCAAAATGCGTCGCGAATGAACCGAAACACGGCGAGGTGTGGCAGAGGGTGAGGAAAGATCCCAGGAAGGCGTCCCTGACTACGAAGGAGGTGTTGATGGAGGTGATGAAACAGTTGGAGGCGAAGGAAGTCATCAGCTGAGCGGGCTGATAGCTCTCAACTTCAGTATGTACATTGTCTCTCCTGGCGATGGGCGGCTATGGTCTCTGTGGCGCTTTTCGCGAGGCTGTCGGAATCTCGAGTCGGTGGGAGCATATCTATACAGTCACGTGCGAGGCTTGATGATGTCACCACTATTGGGGATCGGCTGACTTTCTCCCACCATTTCCCCAGACTCTATGTGTCCAATCTGCTATACCTCTATTTCTCGATGATGATAGCGGATGGCAGAGTCATGGTGTCATTGAGTCGCACGACATTTTTTCCGCATTCAATTCCTCCTAAATCCCATCCTCAACCCTCAGGGATTTGTATAGCATGTCATCATTCTGACGCGAACTTCCCCGTTGTCATTGTGGTTGCAGACCATTCAAACTGGTGACGTTGTTGGCTGCGCCCGGGTTCATCCTCGGGTCTTCAATCCGCTGCAATAAATGTATCCATCGCATCAGAAAAGCAAGTGGACAAAATGATTGTGTGCGCCTGAAACTCTCCAGGCCGGAATAATGATCTACTTGGTCTGTCCCTTCACTCGTTTCTCTTAGACATCGACCTCGGCTCTCTCTTCCTACATTCTTCTTCATCCTCATGAGTCCTAGGTCACTACTTCGTCCCGGATTCCATTCGATTTCTCAACGACAGGTCACATCTACGAGCCTTCTCTCACGGCGTGCCGCATCTTCGCTTATCCCTGCTTGCTGTCTTCAAAGAACACGTACTCTACCTGCGCCTTCGAAGAGTTCGGACCCCCATCATTTAGTGTCAGGCTATATCCACAGTACCCCTAAGCAATCTAGACGCTCATTCACAAGCAGCAAAATGGGTAAAGAGCAGGACAGCGTACCATCTAAGAGGGACAATGAATCCCCAGAAGCCCATCAATACCAAGCTGGTTCCACCACAGACCGCCCGGAGGATGAGTGGAAACACCGCGAGCCATACCGTCTCCACGGCAAAGATGAGGACTTCCCAGTTAAATGGGAGGGTCAGTGCCATTGTGGCAAAGTCACGTATCAGTTGAGTCGAGACAAGCCGTTGGCGGCCAAGTATTGTCATTGCACGACGTGTCAGAGATTACATGGAGTAAGTTACGCCTGTCTACCCCGGTCACACTGCTGCCGGTGTTCTTTTATGATTTGAGGACACTCTCTGATGGTTCATTCGTTTTCAAGGCACCCTTTCAATGGGCTGCCATCTTTCACAAGTCGGATATCAACTTCACAAATGGCCACCACGACCTCGGCTGGTATGACCCGACTGCAAAATCCACCACACATCACCTTCCTTGTAAGGTCTCTTGTGCCTATTGCCGTGCTCCTATAATGGACGAAGGGCGAAACATGATTCTCTTATTTCCCCCACTTATCAAGGACATCAACACCCCGGCTGGCCGAGAGGCTTTCAGACCAACCTGCCACATGTTCTACCCACAGCGAGTGGCCAGCTTCAAGGGCGATGGGATTGTGAAGTGGAAGGGATTGGACAACATGAGTGATCTGCTGGATGATGACGAGAATGTTCTGGTGAAATGGGAGGAAAACATGGACGACAAAAAGATGGAACAGAAAAAGAGGGAGTTCCTGGAGTTTACGCAGCGTGAGGAGGTCAAGAGAGTGAAAAAGTCAGATGGATAAGGATGAGGGGAGCGGAGAGCAGGGGTTGGAGCACCTCTGCGACTTGGGAAGTCAAACACGCAAAAATGTCGATACCGATGTAGAAACAAACTGTGTGACATGTGAAGCAACTCGTGTCAATGGTGTGTCCACGTGTGGACTCGGGATGTGTTGCGTGACAGACCAATGTCATGCCAAGACTTATCATCCTCTAACGTGCTGGACTAGTCCAGTTAGAGCTAGACTGGCTTGGCCGGATTATAAACCCCGTGCATCCCACTCGAGCCTCGATCGCCTCGAATTTTCCCGTTTCCCGAAAACCCCACGTTACACTAACCACAGCCTTGGGATTCATTCTCTCCTCAGACACCTTCGTTCAGCCGAGACGAGTCGAGCGCAACCAGACCGTATCGTCTGAGCCAGTAGAGCTTCCGCGCTCCCCGTGCCGGCATCGCTATGGGCAGAACATCTCCGCAGGGGTTGACGGCCCAAGACTTCCATCACCAGCCCTATGTCAATCCTATCGACGTCTTCCCGCCCAAGTCACGCCTCGCACATCGGGCGCAGAATTACAGATCACCGATAAGGGGCCAGGTCCCAGCGAGGAGCCCGTCACGGTTTTCCGCAGAAGCTCATAAATTTACTTGTTGCGGCGAGGACGACGAGTCTTCCTTCCAGCCGTCCAACGCCCTTAACTGCTGTGTCGACTACGAACACGACAGTGCTGACATTGTCGATTTTGACGAGGTTGCCAATGACCTTGCACCCTGCTGTGATGAACCTCACCATACCTCCCCCAGTCCGATGGACTGTGAGGATTGTGTTGACGACTGCGAGGACTGTGTCGAGGAGCATCTGAAAGCAAACCAACACGTCGGCGACTATGTCGACGATTGCGAGGAATGTAACGAGGAAAATGATGCCAAGTGCTCCGAAGGCGCTTTGTGTCAAGGCACCTGCGACGAGTGTGATTTCTCTTGCTTTGACTGCATTGACTGGAGTCAGTTTGAACGGGATAAAACTCTGGGTCTCTCATTCTCGGTCCCACTACTGGATGAGAATGCCTTGATGGCCCCGGACCTACAATTTGACGAGGCAGACGCTCCCACTTTCCGAGCTTTCGAACTCCCTAACGGCCAGCCCGATGTTGTCGCACATCCACTGGACGTCCCTATGCACCACCAGTGCTTCGATAACACCATCCCCTTCTGGACCAACATAGCTCAGGAGCAGATTTGCACGGGCAACCCCGGACTAAATCAACAGCTCCCGTTACCACCATTTAGACCGAATTTTGGATGTCATCCAGCCGCCGCTCATCAGCGCACATCTCTACCCGAGTTCCCGGTATCTGAACCGATGAATCTTAGCACAACTTCCAGCCTACAGCCCAAAGCACTCCTTACTGCTGCTGCTCTCAAGGACCCATTGAACAACACACAAGATCTTTTAAGTGCCGTTACTTCCCCCGAGACCTCTCGAGCCTGCCAATGGCTGATGCCTTGCGGCACTGTTTGTGGCGCCTCCTTCGCCACTGGCACCGACCTCAAGAAGCATTTAAAGTCCGTTCATTTGGTCAAAGGCGTGACGAAATGCCAGTGGCAGAACTGTGACTCTCCAAACTTTGCTTCCGAAGCTGCGCTGACGGGCCACATCTCGAAGAAGCATCTCGCCTCGTTTCTTACCACGTTTCCTTCAACATCTTCGTCTTCCGCCTCCGCGGCAGGTCATCGACACCAGCACCTTCACAAATCAGAAGGCCCGTTCAAGTGCACATTCCCTTCGTGCCCGAAATCGTTCATGTACAAGCAAGTCCGCGACGAGCACGTCGCGACCCACCACAACGGCAATAAGATGTACTGCCATATCTGCCACACGTTCCTGAACGGCGAAGGCTCGAATTTCAAGAGGCACATGGCCACGCACAGGCCCAAGCATCAACACACGCTGTGCAAATACCACGGGCTGGGCTGTAAGAGGCGATTTCCCAGGCTGGACAACCTGAGGAGACACGAGGCGTGCTGTAAGTTTGGAAAAGGACTGAAAGCCAAAAGCATGGACAGTGCCGACGGCCAACACCACCACCACAACCACCATCATCACCCTCACGCTTGAGAGGGAACGCGGTGGTTCCAGTTGGTGAGGCAAATGGAGAGCCATCTGGGTTGGAAGGCAGCAAATTGTTATCGTTTTTCATTGGTTGGAGGCGCATACATAAACCCATTCCTCCTACAAAGGTAGTACCGTCACGATCACCAGTACCATGCTTTACGGATGAAGGATCGCGGTTCGAGAGCTGACAACCATCTTTAGCCTCAAACCTCGACCGGGGTTTTTACAATGTGTGTGTGTGTGTGTGTGTGTGTGTGTGTGTGTGTGGTGGTGTACAAGTATCCCAGGACTAT